>NC_057811.1:15437778-15452422 GCF_018294505.1 Triticum aestivum
GCCGCACCGCGTCACCATCCCCAGCGGCTACCGCCTCTCCAACCTCTGCAACGGTCTTCTCTGCTTCTCGCTTGTCCGTGACAGTCCCGAGGCGCTGTCGTTCATCTGCAACCCAGTGACCGGTGAGACGGCGACGGTCCCCAAGGCGCCTCCGCCCGTGGGGCTCCCGAGCGGCACTGTGTACCATCACTTTGCCCTGGCGTTCAGCCCATCCACCAAGGAGCACAAGCTGTTCCGGTTCACGTTCTCGCCCTTCTATGGCTTCTATGGGGACAACGGGGACAACGTGGACCAGAGCGTGTTCACCTTGGACGGTGCTGCCGGTAGCGGCGGATGGCGCCAGCACTCGTTCCGCTCTCAATGTCCCCTGTTGCTCGCGTTTCGCCCGTTGCTCATCCAAGGCAAGCTCTACCTGGTTACCACCAGCCAGACACGCCCAGAGAAGCGCCAGAATCCTGGCGGGTTGATTGAGGTCAACGTGGCGACGGAGGCATGCCGTACGCACCGTCTTCCGTTCGAGGCTGACGAGTATCACCCGCTGGTGAACGCCTGCGAGATGAGCGGGCGATTGTGCCTCGCCGTAGATATCGTCAGGGCTTATGAGACCATTGTCCGGAAGATCCAGTTCTGGGTACTCATTCTTCGCCGCGTACCGACCGCGACGACAGTGAGGCGCATTGGGAGCTGTGCTATAGCTTCCATGCCCGACGGTGACTACGTCCTCGACGTGCCAAGGAGTGCCTGGTTCGACAACGCGGAGATGGCACTGTGCTACAAGGACTATGAGGTTTTGTACAAGCATGGCACGAGAGGACGCTCGCCGGAACCATCTCCGGACGCTGATTGTCCGCAGTGTGACCGGCGAATCCAGCTGCCGCCAACGCCATCCAACTGCCAATGGAACATCTTCGGAGGTTATCGCCCCAGCCTGCTCTCGCCCCTCGCCTTGCCGCCGCCGCCGTCCTCTTGGGACGGCGAGGAGGAAAGACAAAAATTCGAGCACGCCTTGTTGCTTACACTAGAGTGACTGAGTGAGTCACAACAATGGAAGCATCACGCATACGCTGAGCTAACTAGCTCAAATATGATAGCAACCATTAATTCTCAACTGGTGAATGATCGAACTGAACATTCATGGTTGCTTTCTTATTTTATTTTTCTTTTGAGAAAGTAGCTAGCTTGCTATTGGGCCTAGGCGGTATGTTTGGTTTGTGAATTGCCGATGGACTTGTTGGAACTTCGCAAGAAGTTTGCTGCAGTAATCTACAAGTTGGAACACTGTCCTCTAAGTGATCAAAATTGTTGTGGTAGATATCCCCTCCTTTTAGAAAAACATGTCGCGCTGGCATTTTTGCAAAAAAAAAAACATGTATCAAAAATTGCTGGAGCACAATCTACAAGAAGTTTGCTGAAGCATGGAGTATTATCTATGTTACATGTTTGTTGTTCCTGTTGGCGGACATTAAAACCGCTCGTCTAGATAACTACTTACTTTGGTGATCTAAACGCTCTTATATTTATTTACGAACGGAGTATGTCACATGCTTTGGTGTTCCTATTGGCAGACGTTAAAACCGCTCCGTGGACAGACCGACAGGTACGGCGCCCGTGAATACTTACTGCCAGAATGGTTCCATAGTTTCTCACAAGCCACAGACAGATAAAGAAACAGGGAACGACAAAGGGAACCCCATAACAAGCTACAGTATTGCATGCATGACTTTCCCGGCTATGCCCTGTTCTACGGATGGTGTACAAGTGGAAAGATGCCTTGCCCAGTGTGCATGCAGGCCTTGATTTTCATTTGGCTGAAGAAGGGTGGCAAGTATGTTGCCTTTGACCTGCATCGACGGTTCCTCCCTTCAGACCATCCTGATAGGGAAGACAAGAAGAACTTCACAAAAGGCAAAGTTGTCCATGAAGTAAACAAGATTCCAACGTTTTCTGATGCGGATGTGCTTGCTTAGCGGAAAACTCTTAAGCCTGCCAGCGAAGGGAAAGGCAAAGGCAAAGGCAAAGGCAAAGCCACAGGCGAAGACGAGGGCGAGGGCAAAGGAAAAGGTAAAGGGAAAAATGTTTTGAAGGATATGGTGAGACGCACAACTGGACTCACATTATCCCCTTCACGCAGCTTCTCTATTTTAAGGACCTCAAACTTCCATACAACATCGACGTGATGCACACCGAAAAGAATGTCGCAGAGTCCCTTTTTCGCACGATCCTCAACATTCCTGATAAGACAAAGGATAATGTTAATGCTACAGTTGATCAACAGAATATTTGTGATAGACCACGTCTACACATGCAGCCTCCCACAGGCAGTCGAAAATCTTGGTTTAAGCCAGATGCTGACTCCGTACTTAAAAAGGATCATAAGATGGAGGCATTCATGTGGCTGAAACACGTCGTGAAGTTCACTGATGGTTATGCGTCGAATATAAGTAAGGGGGTCAATCTTTCAACGGGCAGAGTGACCGGGCTCAAGAGTCATGACTATCATGTATGGATTGAGCGGATTATGCCGGTGATGGTTCGGGGCTATGTTCCCGAGCGTGTCTGGCGTGAGCTTGCGGAGTTAATCCATTTCTTCCGCACGCTTTGTGCTAAAGAAGTATGTCCTGAGAAGATAAAAGAAATGCATAAGAAGGCGCCGGAGTTGATATGCAAGCTAGAGAAAACGAGGTATTGTTGGGGGGCCCTGTGCAGAATCGTTGGCAGTACGGCCCTGAGAGACAGAACAAACATCGGAGACAGAAATGTGGAAACAAAGCTAAGATTGAAGCTTCCATAGCTGAGGCAGTTATCCTAGAGGAGGTGGCAGGCCTCACACTACTAGAAAAAAGCTTACTAGTGGCGCACCAGTTTTGCCTACTAATGGCGCACTACTCGTGCGCCACTAGCACCACGCCACTAGTATTTTTTACTAATGGCGCACCACTAGTGCGCCATTAGTATCTGGTATACTAATGGCGCACCAGGCAGTGCGCCATTAGTATAGGCCACGGTGCGCCATTAGTAAGCCTCTCAGGGGGCCATATTTACCCATGTGCCTAGCCATACTAGTGGCGCACCGCATGGTGATGCGCCATTAGTATCCTTGGGCATACTAATGGCGCACTGCGTGGTGATGCGCCATTAGTATCCTTTGGCATACTAATGGCGCACTGCGGTGTGATGCGCCATTAGTATGTATATTAGGAATTTTTTTTCTTTTATGATTTTTGCACAGATTACAAAATATATTATTGGACAGAATATAAGCAGCACCACACAGCAACAACAGATTCATCGAATACAATAGAAGATTAGTCTCCGAATACAATTCATCATATTAGTCTCCGAATTCAAAAGACCGAACAAAGATAGAACATTACAAGTCTCGAGACCGCGAGTAGCGAGTTGGTCTTCACATTACAAGTCGATATCGATCATCTAAACTACCATCACATAGAAGAGAGCTGCGGTCATCACGATGAGCATCATCGCGATGAAACTGGTCTTCATCCGGTTTCTCCAAAGCTCCCTCCTCTCTCCCGCTAGATAGCGCGCGTATCTAGATTCCGCCTCCGCCCTAGTGGTGTACCCTTTGTAACTGTTACCGCTGAAACGGTGAACCTGTCTCCGACACTCCTCCCAGTCGTCGTAGACTCCGGGAACCTTACCCTTGTACACGACATACGACGGCATCTCTATGCACTAGCCAAACAACAGACAATACATAAGCAATATATAAGTATGCAACAAAAGGATCGGAAGAGAAAAGCAAGACATTAATAGCACGATTCATGGTCCTACTAATAAATAGCATCGATTACATCTAAGTTGAACGACTGTCCAAACCAAAGAGACATACAAGTTCATTAAAGTTTAATTACAACAAGAGCTAATCAATGTTTCAGAACTACACATAGCATCACTACTTTCGACTCGACTCATGGGACCGGAGCGTGGATGAAGCCGCCGTCTGTCGTGATGGTCATGAAGTCGCGGGCGTTGTCAGCCTGCATTTGTAGCGTTGTGTCTATCTCGCTGTTGGACGGTTGAAATTTGAGGAAGAACTGCCCCGAGGTACGAAGGACATCTTGATGGATGATTTCTGCAAACTCCGACTGGATGCGAAAGAATTCTTGTCGGATGTCCGCGTCCTGGATTGCCGCCAAGCTTGCGGCCCAATCTTTGAGATTATTTGGTAGCAGAAGGTGATTATGGTCCCGTACGATCGCCCGCATGTGATGGAGGGCGTAGTAGGCATCCTTCTGACCGCCAGGCGGCTGCTTGACGCAGGGGAACGTCGTATTGTGGGTGAACACGTGCCTGCCGTACCTACGAGATGGCCTCTTAAAGGTGCCTCCAGATGCGGCGTAGCCGGGGAGAGCATCATCAAGAACTTTCTTGATATTTGTGTAGTCTATCTTGGAGTCACGGTCAGGGTCGAAATACGTGGCCATGGAATATTTCGGGCTTAAGAGGATGAGTGTGCAATGTGTGTCACTGCACAGAATGTTAGAAAAAAAAGAACGATCGAAATCTAAGAAATCATATGTTACGGGGCGGTTAGGAGATGACTTACTCGGGAAAGTAAGGCACGAGGAAGTTATCCTTATCTAGGTTTGCCAGAATGACGCCTTCGAGGTGTGAACTCGCGACTTGCTGGTCCCCAGCGCTGCCCAAGATCTTGGCACGCATGTAGAAGGGGTCGACTATCAGAATGTCCGGGGTCTTGTCTCTAATGATCCGCATCTCCATACTCAACGAGAACAGCCGAACGAAGGTGTAGTGCAGCGGATGAAGGTTAAGCATAGCAAAGATGTCATCAAACCGCAGGACGATCGTACCCCCTGACGGCGCTATCCACAAAGCCCTTGCCCTCTGGCACCTTGGCCACGAAAACCGGGTATGCCACATCATTCTCTCTGAGACGCCGCTTCTCCAAAGAAAGAACACTGTCATGGAGACTCCGCATAGCACCGGTTGCAGCATTGAGCATATTTGTCGGTAGCATCGGCCTACCCGCCACATGCACCCTCCTCGAGGTATCCTTAGGTGAAGGTGGCCCGTCCTGAGCACGGATCGTACTCGGTGCCGGCTGGCTCGCACTGGCGCCCTTGTTAGTCTTTCGTTTCCATCCCTTCTTCCTGATCTGCTGTAATGGGATCGAGTTCTGCTTACAGACCGCCTTCTTGAGCGTGTTGGGGCTGATAATATTTGGCACCTCAGCTATCTGAGGTTCGGTGAAGGCGGCAGCTGGAGGCGTCTCCTGAGAACTGAACGCCAAACGACGCCTGTTGCAATTGGGTTTCTCCGCCGTACCAGCTAGATCGCGGTCGTCTTTTTCAGGGTTGGGTTCTTGAGAAGGAGGCCCGCAGAACTCGTCACCGTACCCATGTTCGGCAAAGTACTTATCGACGTTGGAAAATGTACCGCCATCGTTGTCGTCGTCGTCCGGATCCTGTGCCATATGCATGTCCGGATCCTGTGCCATAGGGATGTCCGGGATGTCCGGTAGCGTTGCGGCGTTCTTGCCATGGCTTGGCGCTGGCACGACTGGCGGTCTTGTCTGTGGGGTGGTGTCCCCCGCCCCCAAACGAATCTGGCTCTTCGGCCAAAGCAAGGGCCAGCTTACACAGGCGCTGAGGGTCATCACATCTTCTTCGTCGGCCCCAGCGGGTCGAATCGGAGGTAACAACTCGTCGCAGCCTGGCAGCACCCAAACCAGTTCAACCCTATACAAGGTGGGTGGCATCGGATTACCGTGGAACACGCGGTTGCCCGGTTGAACGATTCTGCCCTTGGCGACATCGAGCAACTCGCCGCCCATGAAGTGCAGGAGAGTGCAAGGAACATCGGTGGCGCCCTGCGAAAACATGTAGGGCGTCAGGGATGCCCAGTCAAAGGCAAGGAGATGAAGTCATCGGCCGAGAGGCTTAGTTACCGTGATGCCGTCGAGCTCGGCTAATGTCGAGGCACCGCCAACGGCGGGCGTGCGCGTGCAACTGACGGAGGGGCGCTTGCTGGCGAGGTGCCGGCCGGCGTACACCCGGTTGCATTAAGGTCCAATGCCCGTGCCGGCGCCGGAGACACGAATACCGCCTCCGCCGGAGACACAATGGCGCCGCCTGCGCGTTGTGCGAGTTGCTGGCCGTGAAGCTGGGAACCGGGGAGGCCCCTATTCGCCGCCCGCAATCCACGTCGTCAGCCCCTGAATCAAGGTAGGCGCAATGGCGGTGAGCGTCGTTCCCAGTTGTTGTTGCACTTGCTCTTGAACAATCTCCGGAATCCGCGCCACTTGTTCCTTGAGTTCTTGAACCTCGCACGACTGGCTTTCCGAGCTGGTCTTTTTCTCCTTTCGCCCACCAGCGGTATAGTATGACGACCATTTTGTGGATAAGCCTTTGGCGGCCACACGACCAGCTGACGACGGCTTACTGAGCTTATCCTTGTTTTTCATTACGTTCAATGCCCTATTTAAAGGGGTGTCAAAAGGGAGCTCTGAGACGACCCCGCGCTACTGCTTTCAGCCTCCTGCGGAAGGAATGTGAACCATTTAGAAATTTGGCTTCATTAATTAGAATGCAACCATATGGAGCTAATTACGCGGGGGTGTATTCCTTACCAGAACAAGCTCAAGCGCCCTGGTCTTCGGATCCGTGGTAAGCTCCTTTGTTACCGGGTCCTCCTTGTACCGGGCCCTGACAAAGTTCCTGGTCTGCTTGTCACGTAATTTCTCGAAGCGGGGCGGTAGGCCTTGCTCGGCACGCTGCGCGTCCTCCTTGTCCCATATAGGCTCCGCCACTCTGTAACCGCCGGGACCGAGTTGGTGGACCCCTAAGTTCAACTCCCGCATTTCTTTCCCCCACTGACTTGATTCGGAGGCTGCGCTGCTCTCGCACTTGATCTTGAACTCCTTGTAGTCATCTTCGCTCATCAAAGGATATTTCGCCTTGATCTTCTCATAACTATCACCTTTTTCAATCATTGCCTTCACCGTGCTTCTCCATGTAGACAGGGCCGTGGTCATCTCGTGAGGGCGGCACTGTTCACTTTATTCCCTGAGAGGCGTGTGTTTGGAAACTCAGCGGGGAACTTGTGTCGTTCGTGCAGCTTCGTGAAGAGGAGGTTGCGCAAATTCCCTCGGTCCTTATGCCTTAGGTTCTCGGTGTTGATCGAGACGGTGCTCCGGAGAATGCACCCGAGCTGAACCGAGTACCCCTTGACTACATGTTTGGGCGCCATTGGATGCCCGTCGGATTTCACTTCAGTAAATTCCTCCTTGACGGTGCCGAGCACGTTCGGGCGCCGGTCCTTCCGTTGCCTCTTCGGTTGGCTGCCATCTGTGCGTGCGCCGCCATCATCAGTGGTGGCATCCTCGGCGGCACCATCAGTGGTGTCATCCCCGACGCCACTAGGGGTTGTGTAGTTAGGATCGGTGTCTTCCGCGGCGGCGTCCTCATAGCGGTGAGGTTCTTCCTCCATCTCCTGGGACAGCTCCCAGAATTGCTTGCCGCCCGAACCGCCGGCCTCATCGTTGTGGGCCATGTTTCGCTCTAAATAGGAAAAAAGTTTGGTCAAAAAGTTGGTTATTGTCAAGGAACAAGATCATGGTCTCATCATTTAGGGTTTGTCGACACCAAGGCATCCTAAAAGCTAAGCTTTTATCATTTAGGGTTTGTCGACGCCGAGGCACCCTAAAAGCCTAAGCGTACATCATTTAGGTTCTCATCGACACCGAGGCACCCTAAAAGCCAAGGTTTTATCATTTAGGGTTTGTCGACGCCGAGGCACCCTAAATGCTAAGTTAAGTTTTCATCATTTAGGGTTTATCGATGCCGAGGCACCATAGGTTGACTGATATATATGGGTATCTTCTAATAATATACCCTACTTAATTAAGGACAAACACCAAGAGACAGTAAACATATCACACTTCTATATGTATAACACAAGAGGCAGTTGATCCTACTTAATTAAGTACTAAGATACCCCGGCCCATGCATTAGTCGCAAGTACCCCATATGTCCTATCTTTAGCAAAGTCATGCTAAAATTCACGGAAAATTTCAGCATGACCTTTGCTGAAAATAGGACAAATGGAGTACCCGAATTTGCCGGAACGGAAGTTAATCGACATTCCGGCAAACTCAAGGGCCTCTCAGGGTACCTGCAAAATCATCACGACACGATGGTCGGAGACAAAACCCAGCAAACTAGCACCACAATGTGCCTCTACTTTCATATGGATGAAAAGGCCATAGACCATATGGTCCTCTGCTTTCTTATGGACAAAAAGCAGCTCAACTTATGTGAGCTTCCATTCCAGATCTAATAGCAGCAAGTTGTTCACTTGAACGGAAGTTTTCTTTTTTGTAGTGAGCCATTGACAAAGACAAGATCATTTGCTGAACCAAATGACACAAGATTTTCAGAATGCATAACCTAGAAAATTGGCTGGTACTTTAAACAAAAAAGATTTCAGATCTTCAGTTGTATGGGCACAAACACAACCACACAAGCATATGTAGATCACAAGTACAGCAGCAGCTGCAGTGAATACAGGCATAACAGCAGCAGCAGCAGGTTTAATTAACTACTGTCAACATCACATTGAAATCACATCACATTGCCTACAAACAATGATTCTTTCCTTTCTTTTCATTTTTTGCCAAGTGATAGCAAATGATTAGCCACTTATTAAACGAGATGAAAATGAAAGAAGCTCCATCTACTCTAAATGAGAGATAACTTGTTGAGCAACCACAACAATCAATAGTAGTAGTTTGTTTGAATTAAAAGAAAGAAGCTCCATCTACTCTAATTTTTGTATAGCATGAAAGTCTTCTGTACTAGTAAAAGTCTCAACATTCAGACAGACTGAAAATGCTGAATGTCAGGCTTCTAGTGTCTCTGCACTCATCAGCAACTAGTAATTTTTGTAGGACTCTGTGCATATTGCTAACAGTATGTAGTAACAGTGAGAACAAACAATACCTGAACTGAAAGAAAACAAGGGAAAAGAGATATCTGATATCCAGAGTTCCCTACTTGCTGCTCCCTGTCACTGTCACTCAAACTCAAACTCAATGCAGATTCAATCTTGGCTATCTGTTTTCTAACCTACTTCTTGTTGCTCATGCCAAATGATGCTGCTGATACATTCAGACAGGCTTCTTGTTCCAGCAGTTTTTATTAGTAGTAGAAAAGAATGAAAAGAGCTTTGTGTTAGGCAGGTGTAGCACTTACTAAAAATGCTTCATCTCAGGCATTTCCTGTAGTTATTCTTCTCTAGGACAGCACATGGAAAGTTGCATGCTTCTAGCAATCACTAAAGAAACAAAAATGATCCATGGAAGAACTCACCTCGGTGGACGCGGTCGCAGACGAGGACGTAGACGGCGGCGGAGCAGAGATGAGGTCGCAGACGCAGTCGTGGTGCTCCGGTGGACGCGACTGCATCAATCGTTTGAATTGACATTTAATCAAACACCTCACAGGAACAGAAGGTGGAGACAGAGAAGAGAGGGGATCGAGCAGAGAGGGAGAGGGCAAGGAGGAAGGAGCAGAGAGGGAGAGGGCAGGGCGTGGTGGCTCACTGGTGACGTCGGAGGAGAGGCCCCGACGAGCACGTCTACAGTGGCGAGCACGTCTACTAGGGGCGGGCGAACACGTCTACAGCGGCGAGTTCGGCTCTGCTTCCACTTCGGCTCTGCTTCCCCGAGGAAGAAGAGGCGGAGATGGTGAGGGCGGAAGGGCTCGTCGCCGCCGGTGAAGACTGAAGACTACGTCTGGAGCGCGAGGGTAGGAGCGGGGGAGGCGGCGGGGCGGCGGCGGCGCAGTACGGGTCGGGGCAGTGGGCGGGTGAGAGAGATTGGGAAGATAGAAAGGACTCGGGATTTTAGTGGGGGGGGGAAGGGTTAGCAATGGCGCACCCCCGAGCGGTGCGCCATTAGAATTTTTTTTTGTATAGCAATGGCGCATCCCGGCGAGGTGCGCCATTAGTAATCTTTTTTTTTGAATAGCAATGGCGCACCCCAGAGAGGTGCGCCATTAGTAATCTTTTATTATTATTATTTTTTGTGAATATGAAACAGTAATATTTTTTTATAAAAACAGTAATAATAATTATGAATATGAAAAAAATCATCAAATTTATTATTTGAAAATATAATCAAATATTTGGGGAGTGTGCGAGGGAGGGTGCGGGGGGTCGTCGGCGGAGGTGGAGCGGGGGGAGGGTGCGGGGGGTCGGCGACGGCGGCCGGTGGAGCGGGGTAGAGGGTGCGGGGGGTGCTCGACGGCGAGGGGGACCGGATCTGGCGAGGTGGGATAGCGATCGAGATGGAGGGGGATCGAGATCGAGTGTCCATGAAATTTAAAAATATTCATGAGTTCAAAAAGTGCCCATGAAATACAACCGAGAAATGAAGGCTAAAATTTAAATACAATCGATCTTAGCTAGCTATCTGTTCACAATCTTCTTGCCCTTATTTTTCGTAAATGGAGTTCTTCTCTTGAACGGACGTCCTTTAGGTAGGGTGGTCCTGCTTCTTCTTGTGGTGTATGCTGATACTTCATCGTCGTCGTCATGTTCCATCTTCGGGTCGCCGTACTTGTCGAAGTCTTGCTCATTGGCGACTCTATCCATTCCGATGATCTTCCTTTTGCCTCTCCTCACGACAACACGACTGGGCTTTGACGGGTCGGTAATGAAGAAGCATTGGTCCACTTGGGAAGCCAGTACCCATGGCTCATTTTTCGCGGTGACGTTCGCGCCTGCGGTCTTGGATTTGGCTTCGGGTATAACCATGGTGGTGAAATGCCGGTCTTCTTTTATGATGCTCTTGGCCCATCTGACACGGAACATCGGGACCTTCTCTCCAGCGTAGCTCAGCTCCCAGATCTCCTCGATCCTTCCGTAGTATCTGTCCTTGTCGTTACCGGTGTAGGATTCCATCGTTACCCCGAAGTTCTGATAACCATCGCTCTTCATGTCCTTAACCTCGGTGTAGAATGTGTAGCCGTTGATATCGTACACTTCATACGTCATCAGGTTGTGCTCGGCGCCCTGTGACAAGGCGAATATGAGTTGTTCTTCCGCGGAAGAATCCTCATGTAAAGGGTATGACAGAAGCTTCTGCTTGAACCAACGCGTGAAACATGAGTTGTGCTCTTTGATTATATCTCCGTCCGTCCTCTGTTGGCCTCGGTCATTGTACGTCTTCTCAATAAAGGTTTTGTGCTCTACCACCCAAGGATCGACCACGTCTATGTGTTGTAGCGCGACTAGGTTTGCTCTTTCAAAGTCGGCGAGTCGACCATCGAAGTCGACATGCATTTCGCGGCGACCCTCACGGTGACCCCATCCAGCGAGCCTGCCGAGGTGCCTGTTGACGGGCAGACCAACGGGGTTCTCGATGCCTAGATAATTCATGCAGTAGGAGATGCACTCTTCGGTCAGAAAAGCCCCTGGCTATGCTTCCCTCTGGACGTGACGTGTTGCGAACGTATCCTTTGATGACACCATTCATCCTTTCGAACGGCATCATGCTGTGCAGGAACGTCGGCCCGAGTTGGATGATATCCTCCACGATATGGACCAGCAGATGCACCATAACATCGAAGAATGCGGGCGGGAAGTACATCTCAAGCTCGCATGGTATCACCACGATCTCTTCCTGTAGCCTTCTGAGTTGCCTCACGCCAACCGACTTCCGAGAGATGACGTCGAAAAAGTTGCATAGGCCAAATAGCGTTTCACGGACGTGCGCGTCCATGTTCCCACGGATTGCAACTGGAAGTATCTGCGTCATCAGCACGTGACAGTCGTGAGACTTCATCCCGCTGAACTTCTGCTTCGCTAAGTCTAGGTATCTGCTTATCTTCCCCGCGTAACCGTAAGGAAGTTTTACTCCTACGAGGCAGGTGAAAAACTGATCGATCTCCTCCTGACTTAGAGTGAAGCACGCGGGAGGGAAGTCATTTCCGGTCTTCTTCGCCTTTTTGCCTTTGCGACGACTTTCCGTGTCCTGCTTCGCCTCATCATCATCATCATCATTAGCCTGAAGCTCCTCCCTGATGCCCATTGATTTCAAGTCTGCCCTTGCTTTCGGCCCATCTTTGGTCCTCTCTGGCATGTTAAGAAGGGTACCAAGCAGACTCTCGCACACGTTCTTCGTGATATGCATGACATCAAGGCTGTGAGGCACACGGTGGATCTTCCAGTACGGTAAGTCCCAGAAAACAGACCTCGTTTCCATACCTTCAGCAGTGGCTCTGGCGCCTTAAGCTTTCGCTTCTTTCCCAGCTCTGGCGCCTTTTGCTTCTTTCCCGGCAGTGGGCAATCTTTCCAATTTTTCAATAGCTCGTCTATTTCCTCGCCGCTCCTCGTACGCGGGCGTCTTCGAGGTCCGGTTTCACCATCGAACAGATCCTTGCGTTTCCTCCACGGGTCATCGTCGCGAAGCCACCTTCGATGTCCCATGAACACGGTTTTCGAAGACCCGGGATCTCTATCTAGCTGGCGATACGTTGTGTCATCCATGCACCTGACGCATCTAGAAAATCCGTGGACCACCTGCCCCGCGAGATATCCATAACCGAGATAGTCGTGCACCATCGTGAGCAGTGCGACTCTCATAGGGAAATATTCTTTCTCTGCGGCGTCCCACGTATTGGCTGGCATTTTCCACAGCGTGTCTAGCTCCTCTTTCAGCAGCCCCAGATACAGATTGATGTCGTTCCCTGGTTGTTTCGGCCCTTCAATTAGCATACTCATGTGAATGTACTTCCTCTTCATGCACAACCAGGGGGGAAGGTTGTACATCCATAAAAACACAGGCCAGGTGCTATGTGTGCTTCTCTGGCTGCCAAACGGATTGACTCCATCGGTGCTCGCGCCCAGCACGATGTTCCTTGGATCGTTCCCAAATTCTGGTTGTTCGAAGTTCAACGCTTGCCACTGGCTCCCATCCTTAGGGTGACTCAGCATCTTGTCTTTTTTATTTATCTCCGGATCATTTGCGTCATCTTCTCGCTTCTTCTCCTCCCTATCCGCGTGCCAACGCAGGAGCTTTGCTACCTTAGGGTCCGTGAAATACCGCTGCAGACGAGGAGTGATCGAAAAGTACCACACCACTTTTCGAGGAGCTTTCTTCCTCTTCTTGTATCGAGTGATGCCGCACACTAGACATATGGTAGACTCCGCGTGCTCGTCCCGATAAATGATGCAATTGTTCATGCACACATGGTATTTCACGTGCGGTAAATCCAGAGGACACACGATTTTCTTCGCCTCCTCGAAACTGGTCGGGCACTTGTTCCCCTTGGGAAGACGTTCGTGCCAGAATGACATGTTCTCGTCGAAGCAGGCGTCGGTCATTTTGTGTTTTACCTTCATCTCCAGAGCCATGAGCGTTACTTTCAGGCGGGTATCCTCGGGCCTGCATCCATCATACAATGGAGTAACCGCGTCTATCTCCAGTTGATCCAGCTTGGCTTTCTCTCGGGCGGCAGCTCTTGCGTTATCCGTCTGCTTGAGAAGCAGCTCTTGAATATGAGGGTCCTGCACCCAGCCCATCGATGGTCCATCGTCGTCTGCTCCGCCGGCATCTTCATCTTCATGATCATGCCCTTCGTCTGCTCCCGCATCTTCCTCATCATCATGTCCGGCATCTTCTACATGATGACTGTGTACAGCATCACCGTCGTGATCATGTCCTGGAGATTCTTCGTCTTCTCGCCCGCCCGAGCCGCGGTGGTTGTCTTGCTGCCCATCCTCATTTCTTGCCCGACCCCCATGGACGACTTCATAGTCATCTTCATCACCTTGCCACCGATAGTCATCCATGAAACCATGCAAGAGCAGGTGGTCCCGCACCTGCCCGGAATCCGGGTCCGCAATAAGGCTCTTCAGCTTGCATCTTCGACACGGACATCTTATCTCCGTCTCGTTCTTTTCAAGCATCTCGGCCTTCGCAGAGCTCAAAAACCTATTCACATGCCTTCGGTCATCATGCGGACCATGGTCGCCTGCGGGGTAGAGCAAAACGATATTTTAGAACCAAGAAAAAATTTGGCATGACTTTCCCTAAAAATAGGACCAAAAAGAATGCATAGTGCCAAAATTCTCGCCGAAACGGAAATGAATCAACATTCCGGCAAAATATTGGCAACTATCGCATTTCAAATACCGGTACCTGCAAACACAAACATATATGCAACACCACAAACATATGCAACACCACAAACATACATAGATCTAGCTAGGCCATAAAAAGTGCATGTGCATGTTGTTCGAGAGGGAGAACAACATAAAGATAGCTTCCCCCTTACTTACCTATCAAAAAAAGGTAATTTAACCACTTAATTTGGATGAATTTATGGTGCAAATGAGGTGAGGAGGAGGAGGCAGCCGAGACAAGCTTGGAGTAGGAGGTGGAGAGAATGAAGTGGGGAAAGTGAGTGGGTAGGTGTGGCTGTCCAAAATATCTAGCTCGTCCCAGGTTACTACTGGCGCACCACCACCTAATGCGCCATTAGTAACCCTGGTTACTAATGGCGCACTTGTTGGTGGTGCGCCATTAGTAGTTTTGCAAAAAAAAAACACTAATGGCGCACCAGGGAATAGTGCGCCATTACTAGTTTAAACTAGT
>NC_057811.1:15752673-15935637 GCF_018294505.1 Triticum aestivum
AGCTTTAATAAAGTCTCCATTGAAACCATCTGGTCCTGGTGCTTTATCAGAGGGCAAGCGCTTCATAACACTGTCAATTTCTTGCTTGGTGAAGGGGGCATCCAGTTCCTGCAAGTCTTCTACCCTAGTAATGAGGTTGATCAGGTTTAAAGGGTCTGAGATCTCACTAGTCTGGCCCAATCTCTCTTTAAATGCAGCCCATAGAATTGCTGCTTTTGCATGATGGTCTGGCATTTCTATTCCTTGATCATTGCATAAACTTTGAATGTAGTTATGCCTGTATTTGATGGTTGCCTTAGCCTGAAAGAATTTAGAGTTTCCATACCAAATTTAACCCATCTAATTGTTGCTCTTTGTCTCCAATAAATCCTTTGAGAAGACAACAATTTTAGCAAATGCTCTTTTAACATTTCTCTTCCATTCTGCTCTATATCTGTGAGCACTCTGTATTCCTCAAAAAGATCCCACATCAAGATGACATTATTTGTGGCCTGAATGCTGCTAGCTATGTTGGAGAGGTTTTTACTCCAGATTTTCAGACCTTTCCTGAGCCTTTTGAATTTTGCAGTGATGAGTTTAGCACTGCCACTTGCCAGAATGGGCTGTTGCCAAATAGATTTGACTACCTCTTGGAAATCATGATGTTGAAGCCAGAAGTTTTCAAATCTGAAGACTTGAGCTCTAGGAATGCTTGTACCAATTTTTATGACAAAAAGGACAGTGATCAGAAATAGGTTTGGCCAGAGGAATATCCATTGTGTTGGGATAATTGGAAGACAAACTTTTAGAGGTGAAAACCCAGTCAATTTTTTCCAGCAGGGGGGCTTGCTGCATATTGCTCCAAGTAAAACTTTGACCTTTCAAAGGAATCTCAACTAGGGCCAATTGACTGATTGCAGCATTGAAATTCATCATATTATTAATGTCACCAGTGCCAACATTCCTGTTAGAGGGATATCTGATATAATTGAAATCTCCTGTGATGATCCAATCAGATTCAACAGGCATCTGAATGTTTCTGAACCAAGCCAGAAAATTGTGTCTTCCTTCATTATCACAAGGTCCATAAATATTAGTTAGGATCCAAGAATCTCTTGTGTGGACTGAAATAAATCTAAAGGAGATGGAGAATTCATTTTTGAACAGACACTCCCCATGAAACATATTATCATTCCATGCCACTAGCAAACCCCCAGAAGCTCCCACAGAAGGCAAGTAATCAAATTTGTTTATTCTTTTAGGGCAAAATTTTCTTAAATAAGCACTGTCAAAAACTTCTCTTTTGGTCTCTTGCAGGCAAATGACTGAACATTGGGCCTCATCAATCTTGTTTGAAATGGCTAACCACTTATCACTCGAGTTTATGCCTCTCACATTCCAATTCAATATACTCCAGGATTTATTCATTTCAGAATAAGCAAGCACAGATCAAGAGTAAAGATTTCTTACTCAAACACTTAAAGTAAAGCAGACAGTCAACACTGATACAGTCCCATAACAAGTAGCATCTTTGACATGCCAATAGTGCATAAAGGAGTCTCATTACAAAAGTGATTAGAAGCAAACAACTTTTGTACAGATTGATATCCCTACCAAAAAAGGACCTTCTACTTGGTCAACCCTCCTTGATCTCAGCATCCTCAATCTTTGCCTGCTGGTGGCTTCCCTCCTCTCTTGACCTTCTTCTGCAGGAGGTTCTCTTCAGTGCAGACTTTTGGGTCCACCTTGCAGTAAGAGGAATTAAGATTCTTAATTACTTTGGAGTTGCAGACAGGAGGTTTAGCAGAGCAGGCCATACAGTTATTGTCATGACAAGTTTTCTTTCGATAACCCTTATTTAAATGTTGCAATCTTTCACTTCTTCTTACCTCAGATTCAACTAGTGGCACTCTGTCTTTTCTTTTTCCTTTGGCAGCTGCCGGACTGCAGAAGCTAGCATCTTCAGCCACAGGTGGAGGTTGGACATCCTCCAGGCCAAGATCCTGTAGCTGAGAGCATGCAGGAGCCACAGTTACAGGACAAGTAGAAGTAATGAAAAATACAAGGTGCTGAGACTGTTGAAACTCTTCACAGATGATATGCCACATAGGAGATTGCAAAAACCCTTTTGCCCAATCAAATTTGTCAGGTGTCAATAAAGTAGAGCAAATGAATTCCATCCAATCTAATGGTACCTTGACTGCTGTGGTGCCTTCAGTGTTGACAGAGAACTGTTGCTCCCAGGCAGAGTAAAAAGCCATTGCATGCATATCCGAATCTGCAGTAGAGCCAGCATGGACATAATTAGCTAAATACTTTCCTTTGATATTATAGCCTGGGGGGCTGAACAAGTTGATGAGGAGTTGCAGGTGACATTAATACTTTCTAAGGTTGAATCTGGTTTGGAAGAAGCATCTGAAAAACAGTCCAGGATTTCAATTTCCTCATCAACATAGGAGTTCTGGTCATCTTCTCTATTCATAGCAGCCAGAAGTTCAGAAGGAGAAGCTAGCTGAATCACAGGATCTTCTCCCTCAGCAAGATTCAGGTTGAAAAGAGACCCATCCTCATCCACGAAATTCATTTCAACAGTTAGCTCATTTTCAATCCTGGGAGAAACTGCTTGAGCAAGAGGTGACTGAGGAACCACTTGGTTCAGATCAAGCTCAAGTCTGACATGTGGTCCCACAGTAGGCAGCGGGTTTATAAAGTCCAGTGGAGTAGCCAAGGCAGGTTGAGCAAGCTGAGCAGCGGCAGGCTGAGCATGTGGCTGGAAGACTTCCAGTGGCATAGCTGGCATGGGCCCAAGGGCCAAGTTGAGATCTGGAATACCAACTTGGGCCTGGCCCAATAAGTTCAAAATCTCATTTCCCTCCATATTTGACTGTGCATGGGCATCAAGCATGTCAATATCCACCCCATTGGAACCAACAGAGAGTGTTAAATCACTGTTCAAATCCATATCAGGAAGATTGTTTTGGTGCTGCTTCTCCAAAGGCTGAAACAGATTAGCAAGCTCCATGAATTCTCCCTCTTCGAGCTCCTAGTCAATGAGATCATCTTCTTCTGCTGGCATTGCCCAATGCCCCCAGCCAGGAAGCTCCTCATCATCATCCTCTTGATCTTCATCTTTTGCAATATGCTGCATAGCTTGTTGATGAAAATTCTGAGGATCACCTTCCATAACATCTTGAGCCTGGTGTTGCTGAATAGGCCCAACAAAATGGTTTAGCTGATTGGGATGAAAAAATTGTTAACAGGCTGAGGATGAGGATTGCCATCAATAGGAACTGGATCTTCATCAGGTGGGCCTCCACCCAATGGCTCTTGTTGGATAATGACAACAGAAACAGTCCAAGATTCAACATTGGGATCATCAGATTCACCCACAACAATACTTATAGGGACATCACTCATGAGTTCAACTCTAATCCTGACCATCAGGGCTGCTTGAGTGCTCCTGGCCCTGTCCCATAGCAGTAACTTACCAAAACTTCTAACAGAGTTAGCTAGTTCATGCATTTATCTCTTATCAAAAGGGAAGCCAACCAATACAGCCCAATTATCCCTATTCGGCTCAAGATTTCTCCAGTTGAGGCCCTGGCTATGCCTCTGAAAGATAATATGAACATCACCATGCACATGAGGGCTTTGCAGAACCAGAGCATCACGATCAAAAGGCGATCTTAATCTAACATAATCTTGACCAAAGGGACACTGACAGATCTCCTGAAACCCTAGGTGCTTGACTTGAGTAAGAAACTCACCAAGGATCTGCCTCACATTAGGAAAATGGACTTGCTGGTTGGGCATGGGAACAATGGTAGCTATAGCCCAATCTTCATGCCGTGGCAGAGCAGGGTCAGAGATTACCCTTACTCTAGCAGGTCGCCCCTCCACTTGGATTTCTTGATGATGCGGGGGAAGGAACGGCGTCGGATCAAACGGGAAGTTGGCCATGGCGCGCGGGACTAGCTCTCCCTCCTGCTCTGAAGCGTTCACTCTGGGAGACCCATTCGAACGCACGACGCCTCTAGAGAGTGTTCCCTCAAAAACCGACTCTCAAGAACGTTTTAGATTTACCATGCTATAACAGAGATTTGTCATTCTATAACCGGTAGATTTGCCATGCTAAGAAGAAATAATTGTCATGCTATAGCAGAAAGAACTGTCATACATTTCAGGGATTGGCTTGCTGCAACAGAGAACATTGCGCTGCGTTTTAGGGATTCAGCATGCTACAGCAAAGAGACAATTGCCAGGCTCAGAAAAGGCGAAGTTGACCACATGTTCCGGACTGCCATACTACAGCTGGGTGAATTGCCATACTATGTAGAGAAGTTGCCATACATGAAGAAATTGTCATACGTGCTTCCATTTATTGTCATGCTACATCATAGGGGAGTGTCATGTTACACATGGGGTCATACGGTCGGGAGGTTGTATGTGAGCGAATGTTTGCATCTTCATTCTGGAGGCTGCATGGGAGTGAAGGTTTGTGTAGTTCGCTCGGGAGGATGCATGGGAGCGAACTGGAATTCCCACACTCTCACCGTTTGAGATTCACGGGCAGGATTGGATGCACCAGAGACCCTTCCCTAAAAAACACTGCCAGGAAACAATCATTCAGTAAGATTTCTGTAACATTCTTGGTTCTTTTTTTTAATTTGTGTTTCATTAATAATACTGACATCGGGTAGCTAAAATTATAAACATGGATATAAATGAGAGACGGGTATGTCTGTCCCTTAGAATCTATCAGGGTCGTCAAAGTATATTTATGTGTGTTATATGTATAATTGAGAGCCTGGTAATATATATTTCATCATTTTTTCACAATTAACAATTCGACATGTTGAACTGATTGCTACTAGCCAATTACAAAACCGTGCAAGGAGTTGACTCTGAAGGGTTAGCTAGGTAGGCGCATTTCTTCTCCAAATAGACATATTATTTAATTATTATTACACATGAAATATTATATGTGGTGATTGATGTTCTCACTGCATCGTCGGTAATCTCATAAGCTAGTAGTATTTTGGTAACCAGGTTGGTGCAATTAAACAACATATGTTCGTTAGGTGTGTATAATTGAATGCAATATGAATGATGATTATGTAATAGCAAGAGAGTAGACTAGCATTAGGCTTGTTGAAAGGGTGTTTTGGCTTTTCCAAGGAGACAGGGATGTATTCTAGAAGCAAATAAAGAGTGTTACATGCCAGGAAGCAGGACACTGCAATTTCCCTGCCTATGTTTTAAAAGGGGGAAAAGATATCCATGCTACTAACCACACAACCACCCGATCGTTGTTCACAAGATTTTTCTAAAGCCGAGCCAAAAATATCTAGGTCCTACACATCCAGTATTGAGCTCCAACATGGCCAGGCAGGCCATTTGCACCCCCACCCACCGTAGTCCTTAATAATTTTTAAATCGTACAACTTTGATATTAGTATCTAGCCCTCCGTGCCGTAATATAAGAGCATTTTTGACACTAGAGTGCAGTATGCAGTTATATTATTGGATGGAGAGAGTAAAAATTAATGTTCACAATTTGGTAAACTATAAACTCAAGTGCCCAACCTAGTACTATGTATTTGCTTTACATAAAATTTAAGCACATCCTGTATTCACAGGATAGTTAGTTATGGAAACAAATTAGCAATATCTCTGACAGTCAATAAATATATCCATGTCCCTGCAAAATATATATTTTCACAGGATAGTTAGTTATGTGACTGAATGTGATTGCTGCTCAATTCTTCTGAACTTTTGATCGACACTAGTGATATCCACATCCATTTTTTTTGAAATGGTGGACCCTGGCCTCTGGATCCATTTATGCACACATCAATATTTGTTGTGAAGTTTTAAACATTACGACAAATATACAAGAAGACTTGCTCAAGGGCTAGACAGAACATGAAATAGATCACATGTCGCACTAATGCAGAACTAATACTACTTCATATGTATCAAATCAGATGTCTGCAAATGGACACTACATTCATATATAGGGATTCCTAAGAGCACTTGTAGTGGGTTATTTTTTTTGCAGGGTCTTGTAGTGGGTTATTTATGTATGTTTTCCTGATTAAGAAAAGAGATGTGAGAAAAGAAAGGAAAAAAATATGAGACATGTAAAATTTCTTAAACACCTGCCCAACTCCAAGCTAGCTGACCATGCATCTAGGTGTTATTTTTTACCTCTTTAGCTTGACTTGATTAATTGTAGCTACATGCATCGCCCTGATGCAGATGCCGTGGGTCATCCCCTTTTTGAGAAAAGTTTAATTATAGCTGAATTATGTATTGCAATGTCATCGTCGGTGGTGATAAGTCATTCGACGTGGGTTGATCAGCTTCAAGAAGTATCTGAGCTGTACTTTTATTTGTTTAATCAAGGACGCTTCCGTGAACTTTGGGCTGCCAGGATGGTTTGTAGCAGAAACGTCATATGTTTGTTTTAAAGTTCTTGTAGCCGGCACTTGTGGTAGTATTTAACTCTATGTTGTGGTTGTTCACTAATTTCCAAGGATCATGCATGCTGTGTCACTGTGACAAGAAATTACTTATTGATTGATTCTTGCTACTTCATGGTGACACTTGTTCAGTTGACCTTTAATTTTTGTTCGATGAGGAAGAAATTGAAGCTAATTTATAAACATTTATTGAATTGTTCTTCTACTATAATTCTGGGTATACAATTTAATGTCGTATATATACATACATACATTGTGTGTGTGTGTGTGTGTGTGTGAGAGAGAGAGAGAGAGAGAGAGAGAGAATCACTAGACTTTTACATAAAGAAAACTCAAAAAGTTACCTCTCCTGAATCGAGCAAACTATGCAGCTATTGTCCTTTATCTTCACCAATCATATGCAAGTGACCAGACATAAGGTAGAAAATGACGAGTATGGCGCGTCCGCGGAAGTTTAACGGTCAAGATTTGTTCATTGTGGCTGTAGATACTCTAATTCGCGGACGGATTCAACATGGTGTCCGTTCATTTCATGATTTGAAGTTATGTTTGACCAACATAACATAAATACGTGACATCCTTGAATATGCTCTCGGATAAGAGCTCATTTACACGCTATTAGCTGGCTATCCGTTTGGAGCTGACAAGATAAGTTCGGTGGACAAATCAGCTGACACGACAACTGATAAGGCCTCCAACGACATGCGTACGGAACATGGTTACGTACGTCCACCAGTAGCTAATCATGCACGCAGTACGGCTTGTACGGATGAGGCACGTACAGACCTGGGTTCGGCTCCATAGAAAGAAAAAAGGGTCTTTTGGATTTTTAGAATTCCAAAAACCGCAGGAACAGAAAAAATCGTAGAAATGCAATGTCATTTCCATTTGAATGCAATGGTTCGTTTGTTTGCATCAGAGGAAAACCAAATGATTCCTTTTATTAAAAAAAAATGAGTGGATGTCAAACGAAAATGCCTATGGAATGTAGTACAGAAAAATCTTAGGAAAAATCTCATAGGATTCAATCCATACGATTCAAAAGACCAACCTTGCTAGAAAAATTCCAAATGATTCCAATCCCTTGAAATTCCTACGAAAATGCTTTGATCAGAGAGGCTCTTATAGAGTTCCATTCCGACAAAATTTCTATGTAAAACCGTATCCAAACAGTGTCTTAATTATTTCGCATTGGGATGAATTATCGTAAGAAGACACAAAAAAACTAAGATTTATCCTCCAGCCTCTGCCATGTGGGTCCCACTTATGCGAATGGTTATTTGCACTGTAGCTAGGATCAGCTATCTATATCTGGCGTGGCAGTAGCTACAATATTTAGGACGCATCGACCAATTCAAGCTGTTTAAATTGAATAGTTTCATGGGTTTACTTATTCAATTTTGCAGCTCATGAGTCTTTGCTAGTTTTGGGGTCAGAACAAATAATATGTGGGACGGAAAAATGGACTTTGTATCCATCTATATATTTTGAAATGCACATTGGCTGTAATTTCGGACGCAATTTGATAATACATTGAAAGTGCAAGCATTAGAAATTGACTTGAAGGAAGGTGTATGAAGCACACAAAAACATCAAAACTGTGCATGTAGTAATTTCGGACTCAAATTGATAATACATTTCATGCGTACAGAGCAGGAACGCAAAAGCAGCGTTTCCTTAAGTTTACTAGTAGAAAGATAAATCCCCATACAACTTATTACGCTGGGGCTGCCTACGTAGATATACGGTTTGTATATATACGCGACGAAACCGTACAATTCATTGGTGACAAAAAACAAGGGCCTTATACGTGCTGGGGTGTGTTGTTGGGTGGCGTGGCGGATGTGGCAAGGATGACGTTGCGCCTGCCGCGCTCTGAGCGGGAGTTCTCTGCGAACTTTTGGCCTGCAATATGGAGACCCTTGCCCTTCTCCTCCTCCGACCACTCAGAAGCGTAGTACTCCTCTTCGGTGGCATCAGCGCTGGCCGGGAAGAACATGGAGCCCCATTGTGGGAAGTGCACCAGAGCGACGGGTAATGTGCATGGCATGATCATGATGCCCATGTACTCGAGACCCCTCCCGGTGGAGTATTGCGACGAAGTGAAGAAAAGAAGTTGCGTCAGCCCTGCACCAACGTTGCCACCAGCGCCGGTCAGCCCAGAGATGATGCCAAGGGAACGCCTGGAAACGAAGGGTGCGACGCCAAAGACAGCACCACAGGCGGCTTGTGCACAAATGGAAAAGAGGACCATGGCCGTGACTGAGGCAGGAAGGGCCGATGCACGACCGAGCCAGATGCAGAAAGCGCCACCAGCGGTCTGGAGGATCCAGATGTTCCAGAGCCGAGCACGCATGCCGAAGTAGCGGGCACCAAGGTCAGAGAGGTAGCCGCCCATAGGACGCGCGACGATGTTGGCCATGCCGAAGCAGGCGGCGATGGTACCGGCGGCGCGAAGGTCTAGGTGGAAGTGGTCATAGTAGTACTCGGCAATGACGTTGTCGGTGGTGAGCTCGACACCCATGCAGTAGCCATAGAGGAGGACGAATATCCATGTGCGATAGTTGGTGACGGCACCCCAAAGGACCTTCGAGAACTTGTCCTTGGCCATGTCTCCCTTCTTCTGGAGGCTCGCAAGGTTGCCGTCAGGGAGATCTTGGCCCATTGTGAGCACAAGCAACCCCATCACGATGTGCATCATTCCCGGCACGAAGTAGGCAATACGCCATGCGACGAAGGGCGTGGCACCACACTTTTGGATGGCATGGAAAACAAGTGGCATGATGAGTTGTGTGGCACCACCGCCCATGTTGCCCCAGCCGGCGGCAAGGCCATTCACAGTGCCGATGATTTTACTGTTGAACATGGTGCTCATCCAGTACTGGCACGACACGAAGGTGGCAAGGGAGAAGCCAATGAGGAAGCGTACGGCGATGTAGCCTGACGCATCGTCGATGACAGCCATGCAAAACACAGTGGGTGCTGAGAGCATGACGAGGAAGGCGCAGCCATACCGCGGCCCTAAAAGGTCGCAGATGGCACCCATGGCAAGCCTGGAGAAGATGGACCCAGACACAGATGCCACACCGGCATTCCCTATGTCGGCCTTGGCGAGGTTGAGGTTGTCACGGATGATGGGCACGAGCGGCGCCGCGGCAAAGGTGGAGACGAAGCAGGTGAAGAAGGAGATCCAGGAGAGGTGGAAGGTGCGCATGTGGGGGTTGGCGAAGGAGAAGAGCCTGAAGGACTTGGCCTTGTGCTCGGAGTCCACGGGCAGCGTGAACTTGCTCGCCGCCGTGTCGCCATGGGCGCCGGCCTCCACCTCCATTTCGACCTTGCTTGAGCTAGGCTTCCTCTCTGCTTGCTCCTTGGAGGCTTGTTGCTAGCTTGCTTGATTAGCTGCAGTGGCAACTAGGAGGTGCTAATGGCTGTGGTTTGGTGCTTTGAAACCCCATCTATCGGGTATTTATACAACGTAGGAGTTGACATTGGGATCAACATGCACCTCTCTTGATCAGCTGAAGGGTAAGATAGACAGGCAGACGGACAGAAGAATGCATTATTGCATCTGACGGAATCATGGCTGCAACTTGGGATTAGTAAAGGTTTAAACAGCGGTTGTACAACGGAGTCGAGAGAGAATGATGATGACGAATAACCTCGTCGCCGCGCGCATCTCCTCGCCCTCGGCCCGTGGGATGGGCCAAGGATCAGATCAGAATATGCACAGCTCAGCACGTGGGTCCCACAAGATGCGTGTTCAAAATCGAGTGTCTGAACTGGACAGACAGTGACAGGGTTTCTGAACGTTGCAAGTTACCTGCGGTGTCAGTCTCCCATTTTCCATGAACAGTTTGAGCTTCAGGTTTCTTACCTGCGATGCAACAATCCGTCTGAATTGATGCAACTTGGACAGCGGAAGCTTAAGGTTCCTGTCGGCCAGTGCAAATCAAAGTGAGAAAACGGGGCAGCGCCTACGTGCGTACGTACGTACTGGATGAAGCAAGCGTACGGATTACCTGCAGCAGCTGCAACTTTTGCCGCGATCCAACGGCCGGCCAGCAGCCGCGATGGCATACGTACACACCACACACAGACATTATTCCGGTCTTCCTCAAAACCAAAGGACGTGTACATTGCACGCAGTCGATGCTCTGACTTTGCAACACAAACACTTGGAGAAACTATATCAACCCTGACACCGACAGCATACGTTCAAACTCAAGGGGACAAGTAAATGACCTCACTCGCGTACGCCTTTTCTTCCATTGATTGTTGCCTGCCTCTTGGCACAGTAATTACTTAATTTACAGTAGATGCATCTGCAATCAATTAGACTAAGAAGTTGCATATCTTATGTCATTTCAGATCACTAGTAATAGCTTCCATAAGATATATATGTGAAGACATAGCTTCTTCAAACTTTTCCTTTTCTTTTTTTTGTTTTTCAGCGTTTCTTTTTCCATGGCCTACTCATCCAGCTAATGTATAGCACTATTTGCCTGACGGCCTGACCATCGATTTTTGTTTACGCAGCTTCTGTTTACTAATTCATACCATGGCTTTAACTAATTACTAAGATATTTGGATTAAGGAGATATATGTATGTTGAGAGACCAAGGATATCTGTCCCTTTGAACTTACCAGGGTTGCCGGACTCTTCACATACTCTATGTGAACTTTAATACAAAGTTGGGTCATCTATTTTGGAACGGAGGGAGTACGTGTGTATGATTGAGATTGTTCGTTGTTAAGTGCACTACGTGATTGATTATATGAACCAAATTGACTCTGCTACTATATTTGGCCCATCACAAGGTAGTGGTTGGTGTTGCTAAGTACAAAACCGCCCAAACAGTTGACCCTGCAGATGTTGCTGCAAAAAAGGCACAAAGTTAGCTAGCCACGTACACATGCAAGTGTACGGTGGCTGTCCTTTGCAAGTTGCATCATCAGAAACTAAGTGTGCCTTGTTTAAAAAAAACTAAGTGCGATATTAATCTTAACATGGATCTATATATACGAACTTGCTTTTTTTGCCCTCGCAGGGACTAAAACCCTAACCTATCTACTAGCCGAGCCGAGGCACCAGGGTCCGACCCCTCCTCTCTGCCGCTGCCGGAGCTGTAGGTAGAGGGGAGGCCAATCCACTAGCTCCGATCCTCCTAAAGTTCCTCTCTCAGTACAGATTGAATGGAGCTCTAGCGTAGATTCCTGCAAGCTCCTCGAGGCAGTGAGGTTAGGATTTCTCTTCGTTCATAAGTAACGGTGAGGTTTGGTATTAGGTTCTTTAGATCAATTCAAGGGTTCGGAGCTAACTACTGCTTTGGGGCGCTAATACTTAAGGACACATGCGCGAAGACTTCCCGACTATCCAACAAGGTTAGGCCAACTCTGGCATGGGAACGCGATAGTGACTCGTGAGCGGCTCGTTCCGGAGGCGGCAATGGTCATTCGGTGGTTCCGAGACCTCGATGTAATTTTTATTATGTTTGGAGTGCTTTGTATTTCTGGTGAATTTTAATAATAGATCTGAGTCCTTGTCATAAAAAAGGAATTGCTTCTTTTTATGGGAATGTTAAAAAAAATCTGAGGTTAGATTTTTAAGCATGGCAAATCTGATGCCCAAGATGAAAAATTATTTTGTCACCAGCATGGCAACTTTCTTCAGCAAACATGACAAATCCTACCAATAAACTAAGCATGTCAGCGATTTTCCATGCTTGCTGAAGAAAATTCTCATCCTTCGTAATATAATTTGCCATCCCAGATGTTAGATTTGCCATGCTTAGAATCTGACGACAGATTTGTGTTGAAATCTTGTTTTTAATCAAGAAAAAATGTGTATTTCAAGTTTTTATAGATAGATAATAATAATAATAATATTACATCCATGAAGAGAGTATGATCATTTGGGAGGTATAGAAAATGAGAAGGTGAATTAATATGCAATATGTTTTCTCACAATTTTACACACACTATGTATTGTTCTGAAGAGTATGACCTAAAGTCTGAGTTCCACTAATTGGCATCAAGGATGAGCTAGTGTTCTTATTTTAGAAAAAGGTTAATACAAGGAAACTGACCTTCAGCGCATATAGTTCACCACAAATTTTGAATTTGTTTCCAGAAGACCACAACTTCTGGCTTAATTATCAACTTTGAGCCCTAATATTCTTCTCGGGCCCTTCTAAGAACAACTACGATAGAACAGGCCCACGTGTTAGGCCCTACATGGCAAAAACTTGCCATAGTGCAGCTCCTAGCTGGCTAGGACAGAGAAGAACCTTTTCTCTGGTTGGTCTGATGCCCACAAGCATTGGTGTACCCACTTCCCTCCTCCCCTTCCTTTCCCTCTCGCACCGCATGATAGGAGATGGAAGCCACGGAGGGCCTTTGTGACAACATGGCGTGGAGTGATGGCATGTCGGTCCTCAAGTAAGTTTCCCTCTATCTGTATCTTTGACATGTGTGGTTCGGGGTGGATTGAGGGCATAAAGTGGTCAACATGGTCGTGTCTCGAGTAAGGTGGATGATTGTCGTTGGTTTTTTGACTGATTAAGGCAAAATCAAACTTAGGCTTGTTATCTTCATAGGAAGTGTGATGCTTTCTTGCAAAATTTGTTAGGATTTGCTTACATATAAGAGGATCTTGTCAGGTTATGGGTTTTGTTCATGGATTTCACTTTTTTGCTTTGTTTATCCCGTCTTGGAGAACTTCCCGTTTTATATTGCGTGCAACCATGATAACCCAATGTGGGTATTCGGGCTATTGTCTAAAGATGAATATGTTTGATCAGAACACTGGGAAGATCATGTATGTGTTATCATAAGCTTTTTTGGTTGAAGGAATCATTAGGGTTTAGTCATGTAGATAACATGTACTATATGGAGGATGAAAATGTATGTTGTTGGTTTAGCTATTTTGGAGATCAATGAAAGTAAGGAGAAAGTTCAGCAATGGATAAGTGGTATGAATATCTTAGGGTTGTTGACCTAAGAATCTTTAAGACATAGTTGTTGGGGAAGAAAAGGAAGTAATCATGTATCAATGATGTGCAACCATCTCAACAAAGTGTCTATTGACATGCTAGAAAAGGTAAAGGTAGAAGACACGAGGGAACAACTCCGGAGGACAAACATCTGACGCGTGGAGATTATGATGAAGTAGAACTAAAGAACATGAAAGAACGAAATAGTCAAAAGAAGGGCACATGAAGGGGGATACAAATGTTAGGGAATTATTCCCAATATGGATTTAACATAATTGATTCATCCAATCCACTTATTAAGAAGGTGAATGGACATAAAGAAATTCAGTGCTAGCAACATTAAGCAGAGCGAGTAAAGGAGCACCAATAGTAAGAAGAGCAAATAAAGAACCAACATCAACTAGGAAAGGTAAAACAATTACTCAATCTCAACTCACAAGCAAGGTACCTAGAACCGTATCGGCAACAAATGAAGGAAGTATTGTTAAACAATCTTTTGAGATTCTAGATTCAAATAGTGGTGACATAGGTGGAGATTTGATTTCAAGCGATGACGATGGATTTCAGGAACCCATTTCACTCACACCAAAGATGCAGAAGAGTAGAGAAAAACCATTATCTCCAAGAGTATAATTTGGTGAAAATAAGCTTCTTGCTGGTGAGAAGATTTGACTCGCACACATCTATGAATTCAAAAGGGCACTCAAGGACTATCGTATAAAAAAAGCATGGATTATATGTATCTTAGAAATGACAAGGGCAGAGTGAATGTTTATTGAATAGCATTGCCAACTCTGTATCTCTGTGTTAGTTAACAAAATGGAGCAAACAATCTACATAGAAATATGATATTGCCACACACTTGTGTCATTATTTTTAACACTTCAATTATAAACAACTCATGCCTTACCAAGAGTCATGCGAACACTTACATAAGTGATCTTGAATGGAAAATCAATGCTCTAATTGACAACATTAAGTGGGATTATTTGAGATCAACCCAATGATGGCATACATGGCAAGAGAAAAGGATGCAGATATTGTATTGGGAAACGAAAAGGCTCTACACTACAGGATTATGGACTACGTACACCCTATTATTGACATAAACATGGGCTCAAGATGCATTGTCACAATAAATCATGGTATATATTTATGCAAACCCTTCATTTCTATCGATGGTTGCTTTGTCAAGTTGGCGACGGGAGCACAAGTGCTAGCTACAATAGGGACAGATAGTGATCACAACATATCTCCATTTGGATTTGCTATGGTGAGGAAGGAAGAGGCAGAAACTTGGACTTGATTTCTACAGAAGCTTAGTCATTCACTTGGTGGTGAAGCTGGACCTCATGCAAGTTTATATTCATGTCAGACAGACATAAGTTAAATCTGTGTGCTTTTTTTTGTACTTGAATACGTACATTAACTTGCTCAAGCATATTCTTGTACTTTAGGGTCTTCTTTCTGAACAAAATTATGGATAATGTTTCTTACTCATGTAACATTCTCTTGGGCCAAGCACTATTGCAGGTTAGGGCACTGCAAACATGCTAGTTATAAGAGGAACATGCAGAGCTACAACTGCAGAATGATGGGCTACTTGACAGCCAGTGGCAATAACCAAAAATAGATGCAAATTGAATTCAATTCGGGTTCTATTTTCGGTGAATTACAAATTCCATACTTATGAATGTTTGAAAGCTTTTGGTGCCTTCCTAGAACTTTTTAGTGAAATATAGTTAGTGAAGAGTGAAGACTACTAGCAAAATAATGATAGCATGTCAAATTGCTAGGATTGTCTTTTCGATGCTTATAGGTTGGGTGGCACAAGACATGTTAAATTCTTCTATATCCCTATTATCCGTTGCAATGTTAAGGGGAATGCTATGTTGACATGTTCAGATGTTATGTTCAAAAGTGTTATGTTTGTCATCTCACTAGCAAAGTGGGTGTGCCTTGCTACAAATCTAAAATAGATATATACATGTTCACAAACTTGAAAACACTCTATACTATAGATCACTAAGAATATGTTAGAGTCGGCCCGAAAATTATTCCTCTCATTTGATTGTGTGTGGAGGGGGTGGACTTGTCTGTAGAGACTAAGACTTCTTTTGCAAATTAGGAGTAGACTGGTGGGGTTCTGTACGCAAAAACATCATGGCTTACATCACATGTGTTAGATTTAGATCGGATGGTCAGAAATGTCAGATTGCAGACACAACAGCATCACCAGCTGGGTCATTTATAGGAGTAGAGATTTATTCTTGGTAATGTGTGGCAATAGCATGTTCATATGGTGTGCACCTTGGAGTTGAGTAGGGCTTGACATGTGGCTTTGATCGGTCAGAATTCCTATTAGAGAAGCCAATGGCAAGATTTGGGCTCAATGTTGATAATTAGGTTAGAAGTTTGATTCTATGAAAACAAACGCAAAAGTTGTGGCAAACTGTTATAAGTTGTCCTCTATATGTAAGTGCAAACCTCCTGGCCGGCAACATATAACTGCATGTATTTAAAATTGCCTGGAGGAAGAACAGAGAGTGCACAAAATTCCAAAGTTGTTCATGTATTTCGGGACCACTTTGATACTACATACCCTCACATGCATACACGTTTCTTGCATATAGATGAACTCTGAACGTTCCCTAACATATACAAGTAGAACTACATGGTGTTGTAGGCGTAGATATACATGACATGTATATTTACACGGTGAGCTTTATGTTTGGTAGGTAAAAGAAAATTTGGATCTTATACGTGTTGGGGTGTGTTGTTGGGTGGCGTGGCAGATGTGGCAAGGACGACGTTGCGCCTTCCACGTTCCGAGCGGGAGTTCTCGGCGAACTTTTGACCTGCGATATGGAGACCCTTGCTTTTCTCCTCCTCCGACCACTCGGAGGCGTAGTACTCTTCCTCAGTGGCATCGGCGCTGGCTGGGAAGAACATGGAGCCCCACTGTGGGAAGTGCACAAGAGCGACGGGCAGCGTACAAGCCATGATCATGATGCCCATGTACTCGAGACCCCTCCCAGTGGAGTATTGCGACGAAGTGAAGAATAGAAGTTGTGTGAGCCCAGCACCCACATTGCCACCCGCGCCGGTGAGCCCAGAGATGATCCCAAGGGAACGTCTGGAAACGAATGGTGCGACCCCAAATACAGCACCACATGCAGCCTGGGCGCAGATGGAGAAGAGGACCATGGCAGTCACTGAGGCAGGAAGGGCCAATGCACGACCGAGCCAGATGCAGAAAGCTCCGCCAGCGGTCTGGAGGATCCAGATGTTCCAAAGGCGAGCACGCATGCCGAAGTACCGAGCGCCAAGGTCGGAGAGGTAGCCGCCCATAGGACGTGCGACGATGTTGGCCATGCCGAAGCAAGCGGCGATTGTGCCAGCGGCGCGAAGGTCTAGGTGAAAGTGGTCATAGTAGTACTCGGCGATGACGTTGTCGGTGGTGAGTTCGACGCCCATGCAATAGCCGTAGAGGAGGACGAAGATCCATGTCCGGTAGTTGGTGACGGCACCCCAAAGGACCTTGGAGAACTTGTCCTTGGCCATGTCTCCCTTCTTCTGGAGGCTTGCAAGGTTGCCATCGGGGAGGTCTTGGCCCATTGTGAGTACCAACAAGCCCATCACAATGTGCATCATTCCGGGCACGAAGTACGCCATGCCACAAAGGGCGTGGCACCACACTTTTGGATAGCATGGAAGACGAGGGGCATGATGAGCTGTGTGGCGCCGCCACCCATGTTTCCCCACCCGGCCGCGAGGCCATTCACCGTGCCAATGATTTTACTGTTGAACATGGTGCTCATCCAGTACTGGCACGACACGAAGGTGGCGAGGGAGAAGCCGATGAGGAAGCGGACTGCGATGTAGCCCGACGCGTCGTCGATGACGGCCATGCAGAAGACCGTCGGAGCCGAGAGCATGACGAGGAAGGCGCAACCGTACCGCGGCCCCAGCAGGTCGCAGATGGCGCCCATGGCGAGCCTCGAGAAGATGGACCCGGACACGGACGCCACCCCGGCGTTGCCGATGTCGGCCTTGGCGAGGTTGAGGTTGTCGCGGATGATGGGCACCAACGGAGCCGCAGCGAAGGTGGAGACGAAGCAGGTGAAGAAGGAGATCCAGGAGAGGTGGAAGGTGCGCATGTGGGGGTTGGCGAAGGAGAAGAGCCTGAAGGACTTGGCCTTGTGCTCGGAGTCCACGGGCAGCGTGAACTTGCTCGCCGCCGTGTCGCCATGGGAGCTCGTCTCCACCTCCATATCTTCCTCTCCTCTCCTTGCCGAGCTAGGCTTCTTCTCTGCTAGCTCCTTGGAGCTAAGCTGAACTACTTGCAGTGGCCGGATCGATTGGGTATGTGTGGTTGCTAATGGTTGCTGGTCTGGTGCTTTGGATCCCGGATCGATTGGGTATTTATAGTAGGATACAACGCAGGAGTTGACATTGGGAATTTGTGATCAAGATGCATCTCTCTCTCTCTCTTTTTAGGAGTAATCAAGATGCATCTCTCTTGGTTGGCGTTGAAGGGTAAGACAGACAGGCAGAAGAATGTACTATTATTGCATCTGATGGAATCATGGCAGCAGCAACTGGGACTAAACAACGGCCGTGCAGTGCAACGCAGTCGAGAGAGGGATTAATTAGCGCCATGAATAACCTCGCCGCCGCGCGCATCTCCGCGCCCTCGCCCCCTGGAATGGACCAAGGATCAGATCAGAATATGCACTGTCCAGGTCTCGATCTGCCTGCCTGCTGGCGACTACCCGACCTGCAGCTGGACAAAACTTGTTGTAAATTTTGTGTTTTCTTGCAGCCTCAGTTCAGATCTCCTCTTAATTACCACTCTCTGCAACAGCAACTCTGCAAGATTCCATGCATGTGCTCTCTCTCTCTCTCTGTGTTTATGGCAATCGCATGTGCTCAGCTGTGTTGCTAGCTTAGCTGCAGCTTAATCAATTTAACTGCTGTGGATTAATACTACTACCTGCCAGGGCACAACGAAATGATTATTTCGGTTGTAGTACAAAACTTCCAGGGCACAGGTCGGCCATAGTACGGAGTACAAGCAACTCGAGGAAGCACCCATCGCGTACGTACATGCACACGGTTTCAGTTTGTTTCGTGCAACTTTTGCTGCGATCCAACGGCCACGGCGACGGGCCAACGACCATGGTGGCAGTGGCATACGTACACACACATTGCATTGCATGCGGTCTTCCTCAAAACCAAAGGGTGTGTACATTGCACGCAGTCGATGCGCGCTCTGACTTTTGCAACACACGCACACACTTCGCTCGCAACTATGTCAACCTTGACACTGACAACATATATACATACTTAGAAGGGGACAGGTAGTGACCTCACGTACATCTTTCAATTTCCCTTGTTGCATGCCTCTTGGCACAGTAATTAATTTAAATTTTACGTTATTAATACGTATTATTTATTGTGTTGGAAATAACTCAGTTGCATCCAGAGATGTGTGTGCGCGCTACCCCTTTTCCGATAAAGGACGTTTTTCTTGATTCATAAATGGTTCACCGGCACCTGGGCGGCGAGGAGGTTCCCCAGCGGTGATGCCTTCAGCAAGGAAACGGTTCATGAACGTCATCATGGTGGAATCGAACAGCTTAAGCCAGATCGTGAGTTTTCACCCAAAAGAGAAAATTCAAGCAAACTCTAGACGGTGTGTTCAACAAGGGAGCATAAACCATCATTGTCATTTACAATGAGTGAAAGTCGGACCTAGTGTTTTCACCCTAAAACTTGAGATCTGGTACTCAAATAGCACCACGAGAGAAAAAGTCCCATGTGTTGACATCACCAACTTACCAGAGAAAGTGCTGCTGCAATGCCCCAGTTCGCATCAGAATCGTGGATCAAGATTTACTTCACGGATTGGGCATTTGCTCATACACTGGATTTGCCCTCGTAGACAAAGGTTAAGTGTGCTAACAGCTGCACCGACATGGAGACACTCCGACCATCGCCAGAACACAATGGATACTCACCGGAGACGATCCGTCATACGAGTGGGATGCGTAGGGGTAGCCTGCCGCATGAAGCTAGAGGGCCAAGTCGCGGGCACACCACCATTGAGCAGCCACCAACCCAAACATGCCAAAAAAAAGTGCACTCCTCCACCTAGGTCCATAGACTGGGGACAATGCAAGGGAGCCGGCCATCATCGGATCATGCCAGCCAGATGCATCTGCACAAGTGCCCAAATAAGACTCCGTGAGTTTTGCCGTCAAAATTGTGTACCTATCTTGTACGTTGCAACTTCTTATCATTTCATATCAGTAGCTAGTAGAGCTTCCATAAGCTTTTCCAGACATAGCTTCTTCATTTCAAGTTTTAAACTTCTATTTTCTATTTCATTTCCTTTTCCACAATTGATCTACTCATCAGGATTAATGTCTAGCATTATTTGTTTGACGCTTGGTTTTATTTATGCAGTGCAACTTCTGTTTAATGGTTGGTTAACACCAGCGGCCTAAGTCTAACTAAGATATTCAGATTAATGAGATATATATGGTCTGAGAGGGGTAGCATGTCTGTCCCTTTGAACTTATCGGGGTTGCCATACTGTTCATATACTCTAGATGATATCCTATATGTATGTATGATTGAGATCGTTCGTTGTTAAGTGCACTAAATGATTGATTATACGAAGCAAATTGACTCTCTACACAGCTGGTTGCTACTATGTTTGGCCCATCAAAAGGTAGTGGTTGGTGAAGCCAAGTACAAAACCGTCCAAACAGTTGACTCTGCAGATGTTGCTGCAAAATAGACATCGGATAGCTGGCCACCTACGTATGCAAAGAGTACGGTGGTTGTCCTTGTGCAGGTTGCATCACCGTGATCCAAGTATAATACTAAACTCCAATCTACACATAGCTAGAAAGTACAAGCCACACCAGAAAAACCAACATAAAACAGATGAGCTAATGTAGAGGACTAAAATAATTGGCCAAGATGTATTAAACAAGTTTAGTAACCAGGTTGGTGACGCTAACTTAACGCTGTCTATGTAATGCGGGTTTGCATAATTGCAAGCAGTGTGACCATAGATAAATAGGAGAGTCGACTGGCATTAGGGCTTGTTGAAAGGGTGGTTTTTGGCCTTTCCAGGGAGACAGGGATGCATTTCTTCCTCGACACATTATCCAATCTCTTGTTGTGTTGCTCCTAGATGTACAAATAAACTACCTCTGTTCTTATTTACTCTATAAATTTTGACATAATAAGTTTATAAAAAGCAATATGAACATTTGCAATGGAAAATATATATCATGTGAAAATATATTCAATTATGAATCTAGTGGTATTTATTTGGCATTGTAGATGTCAATATTTTTTCTATAAATTTTGGTCAACTTTACAGAGCAAATAAAATGGAGGGAGTACAAGGAAATTAAGTGAGTATTACACATCAAGAAGCAGGAAAAACTAATCCTATATGTACATACATGCAGCAAAGTTAAGTGAGTGTAGTATAGATGGTCTTGCCGCCAATCACGACCATCTGAGTAATTTAGTTTTCTGTTCACATAATAAGATTTAAAATGTGCTTGAACAACATGGTTCCGGATGTTCTGAGATAGAAGCACTCATGTGGCAGCGTCACATAAACGTATGGTAAATCTTGTGCAGATTGATAGAGTGAAAAATATGGTTAGTCACGCGCTTGCAAACTTTTCAAGGTTGGAGGAGAGAATGGGTTTTTTTTCGAAAAGGGACGCTTTATTACTTAAAAAATTTAAGCATTACACCCGGCCTCTGCATAACAAGATGCACACAGCCAAATAATGTCCTCTCACACAAACGAAAATTTAAAAAGGCGGAATACAAAGAGACATGTAGTGTCTGTATAACACCTAAAACGGAGCGGGGCCAATCCTAAGATCATGCTGCCACCCATGTTTGGATAAAAGTATCCCTCGATGTAGCCTCCAATCGTGTACACACCTCTGCAAACAGGTCTCGATTCTCCATGCGTTGTAAAGAGGACCATAAACGAAGAGTCCCGGTACATCTGTAGATAACCTGCATCAGAGAAGTACTTTTATCATTAAAAACCTTATCATTTTTCTACATAGCCAAAGCGACCAAATAACGGCTAGCACTCCCTGTTGGGAATCGTAGCATAATTTAAAATTTTCCTACGCTCACCAAGATGCATCTATGGAGTCTACTAGCAACGAGGGGAAGGGAGTGCATCTACATACCCTTGTAGATCGCGAGCGGAAGCGTTCCAATGAACGTGGATGACGGAGTCGTACTCGCCGTGATCCAAATCACCGATGACCGAGTGCCGAACGGACGGCACCTCCGCGTTCAACACACGTACGGTGCAGCGACGTCTCCTCCTTCTTGATCCAGCAAGGGGGAGGAGAGGTTGATGGAGATCCAACAGCACGACGGCGTGGTGGTGGATGTAGCGGCTCTCCGGCAGGGCTTTGCAAGCTTCTGAGAGAGAGAGAGGTGTTGCAGGGGAGGAGGGAGGCGCCCAAGGCTTAGATGTTGCTGCCCTCCCTTCCCCCCACTATATATAGGGCCAAGGGAGAGGGGGGGGCGCAGCCTTGCCCCTTCCTCCAAGGAAGGGTGCGGCCAGGGGGGAGTCCTTCCCCCCCAAGGCACCTCGGAGGTGCCTTCCCCCTTTAGGACTCTCCCTTTTCTCTTATCTCTTGCGCATGGGCCTCTTGGGGCTGGTGCCCTTGGCCCATATAGGCCAAGGCGCACCCCTTACAGCCCATGTGGCCCCCCGGGGCTGGTGGACCCCCTTGGTGGACCCCCGGACCCCTTTCGGCACTCCCGGTACAATACCGATAAAGCGCGAAACTTTTCCGGCGACCAAAATAAGACTTCCCATATATAAATCTTTACCTCCGGACCATTCCGGAACCTCTCGTGATGTCCGGGATCTCATCCGGGACTCCGAACAACTTTCGGGTTTCCGCATACATATATCTCTACAACCCTAGCGTCACCGGACCTTAAGTGTGTAGACCCTACGGGTTCGGGAGACATGCAGACATGACCGAGACGCCTCTCCGGTCAATAACCAACAGCGGGATCTGGATACCCATGTTGGCTCCCACATGTTCCACGATGATATCATCGGATGAACCACGGTGTCGAGGATTCAATCAATCCGTATGCAATTCCCTTTGTCAATCGGTATGTTACTTGCCCGAGATTCGATCGTCGGTATCCCAATACCTTGTTCAATCTCGTTACCGGCAAGTCTCTTTACTCGTACCGCAATGCATGATCCCGTGACTAACGCTTTAGTCACATTGAGCTCATTATGATGATGCATTACCGAGTGGGCCCAGAGATACCTCTCCGTCACACGGAGTGACAAATCCCAGTCTCGATCCGTGCCAACCCAACAGACACTTTCGGAGATACCCGTAATGCACCTTTATAGTCACCCAGTTACGTTGTGACGTTTGGCACACCCAAAGCACTCCTACGGTATCCGGGAGTTGCACGATCTCATGGTCTAAGGAAAAGATACTTGACATTGGAAAAGCTCTAGCAAACGAAACTACACGATCTTTTATGCTATGCTTAGGATTGGGTCTTGTCCATCACATCATTCTCCTAATGATGTGATCCCGTTATCAACGACATCCAATGTCCATGGTCAGGAAACCGTAACCATCTATTGATCAACGAGCTAGTCAACTAGAGGCTCACTAGGGACATGGTGTTGTCTATGTATTCACACATGTATTACGATTTCCGGACAATACAATTATAGCATGAATAATGGACAATTACCATGAACAAAGAAATATAATAATAACCATTTATTATTGCCTCTAGGGCATATTTCCAACAGTCTCCCACTTGCACTAGAGTCAATAATCTAGTTCACATCACCATGTGATTAACACTCACTGGTCACATCACCATGTGACCAACATCTAAAGAGTTTACTAGAGTCAACAATCTAGTTCACATCACTATGTGATTATCACTCAATGTGTTCTGGTTTGGTCATGTTATGCTTGTGAGAGAGGTTATTAGTCAACGGGTCTGAACCTTTCAGAACCGTGTGCTTTACGAATATCTATGTCATCTTGTGGATGCTACCACGCGCTATTTGGAGCCATTTCAAATAATTGCTCTACTATACGAATCCGGTTTACTACTCAGAGTCATCCGGATTAGTGTCAAAGTTCGCATCGACGTAACCCTTTACGACGAACTCCTTTCCACCTCCATAATCGAGAAAATTCCTTAATCCACTAGGTGCTAAGGATAAGTTCGACCGCTGTCATGAGATCCTTTCCCGGATCACCATTGTACCCTCTTGACCAACTCATGGCAAGGCACACTACATGTGCGGTACACAGCATAGCATACTATAGAGCCTATGTCTAAAGCATAGGGGACGACCTTCGTCCTTTCTCTATCTTCCGCTGTGGTCAGGTCTTGAGTCTCACTCAATACTCACACCTTGTAACACAGCCAAGAACTCCTTCTTTGCTGATCTATTTTGAACTCTTTCAAAATCATGTCAAGGTGTGCTGTCTTTTGAAAGTATCATCAGGCGTCTTGATCTATCTCTATGGATCTTGATGCCCAATATGTAAGCAGCTTTATCCAGGTCTTCCTTTGAAAAACTCCTTTCAAACAACCCTTTATGCTTTCCAGAAATTTTACATCATTTTGGATCAACAATATGTCATTCACATATACTTATCAGAAATGTTGTAGCGCTCCCACTCACTTTATTGTAAATACAAGTTTCCAACAAACTTTGTATAAACCCAAAAACTTTGATCACTCCATCAAAGCGTATATTCTGACTCCGAGATGCTTGCTCTAATCCATGGAAGGATCGCTGGAGCTAGCATACCTTTTAGCATCCTTAGGATCGACAAAACCTTTCTGATTGTATCACATACAACCTTTCCTTACGAAAACTGGTAAGGAAACTTGTTTTGACATCCATCTGCCAGATTTCATAAATGCAGCTAATGCTAACATGATTCCGACGGACCTAAGCATCGCTACGGATGAGAAAAACTCATCGTAGTCAACTCCTTGAACTTGTGAAAATACTCTTTGCCACAAGTCGAGCTTCATAGACGGTAACATTACCGTCCATGTCCGTCTTCTTCTTAAAGATCCATTTATCTCAATGGCTTGCCGATCATCGGGCAAGTTCACCAAAGTCCATGCTTTGTTCTGATACATGGATTCTATCTCGGATTCATGGCCTCGAGCCATTCGTCGGAATATGGGCCCACCATCGCTTCTCCATAGCTCGTAGGTTCATTGTTGCCTAGCAACATGACTTCCAAGACAGGATCACGCATTACTCTGAAGTAGTGCGCATCCTCGTCGTCCTACGAGGTTTGGTAGTGACTTGATCCGAAGTTTCATGATCACTATCATAAGCTTCCACTTCAATTGGTGTAGGTGCCACAGGAACAACTTCCTGTGCCCTGCTACACACTAGTTGAAGCGACGGTTCAATAACCTTATCAAGTCTCCACCATCCTCCCACTCAATTCTTTCGAGAGAAACTTTTCCTCGAGAAAGGACTCGTTTCTAGAAGCAATTACTTTTGCTTCCAGATAGGAGGTATACCCAACTGTTTTTGGGTATTCTATGAAGATGCATTTATCCGCTTTGGGTTCGAGCTTATCAGCCTGAAACTTTTTCACATAAGCATCGCAGCCCCAAACTTTTAAGAAACGACAACTTAGGTTTCTATAAACGGTGTCGTCTCAACGGAATTGCGTGGTGCCCCTTTTAAAGTGAATGCGGTTGTCTCTAATGCCTAACCAATAAATGATAGTGGTAATTTGATAAGAAACATCATGGTATGCACCATATCCAATAGGGTGCAGTTATTATGTTCGGACACACCATCACACTATGGTGTTCCAGGCGGTATTAATTGTGAAACACTTTCCACAATGTCTCAATTGTGTGCCAAACTCGTATCTCAGATACTCATCTCTATGATCATATCACAGACATTTTATCCTCTTGTTACGACGATCTTCAACTTCACTCTGAAATTACTTGAACCTTTCAATAATTCAGACTAGTGTTTCATCAAGTAAATACACTCAGCATCTACTCAAATCATCTGTGAAGTAAGAACATAACGATGTCCACTGCATGCCTCAGCACTCATTGGACTGCATACATCAAAATGTATTACTTCCAATAAGTTGCTCTCTTGTTCCATCTTACTGAAAACGAGGCCTTTCAGTCATCTTGCCCATGTGATATGATTTGCATGTCTCAAGTGATTCAAAATCAAGTGAGTCCAAACGATCCATCTGCATGGAGTTTCTTCATGCATATATACCAATAGACATGGTTCGCATGTCTCATTCATTTCAAAAACGAGTGAGTCCAAAGATCCATCTACATGGAGCTTCTTCATGCGTTCTATACCAATATGACTCAAGTGGCAGTGCCACAAGTATGTGGTACTATCATTACTATCTTATATCTTTTTGGCATGAACATGTGTATCACTACGATCGAGATTCATTTTAGGTGCAAGACCATTGAAGGTATTATTCAAATAAACAGAGTAACCATTATTCTTCTTAAATGAATAACCGTTTTGCGGTAAACATAATCCAATCATGTTCAACGCAAACACCAAATCTCGATAGTAGAGGGAGCATGCGATGCTTGATCACATCAACCTTGGAAACACTTCCAATACATATCGTCATCTCACCTTTAGCTAGTCTCCATTTATTCCGCAGCTTTTATTTCGAGTTACTAACACTTAGCAACCGAACCAGTATCTAATACCCTGGTGCTGCTAGGAGTACTAGTAAAGTACACATTCATATAACGTATATCCAATATACTTCTGTCGACCTTGCCTGCCTTCTCATCTACCAAATATCTAGGGTATTACTGCTTCAGTGACCGTTCCTCTCATAGAAGCACTTAGTCTCGGGTTTGGGTTCAACCTTGGGATTCTACACTAGAGCAGCAAACGACTTGCTGTTTCATGAAGTATCCCTTTTGCCCTTGCCCTTCTTAAACTAGTGGTTTTACTAACCATCAACAATTGATGCTCCTTCTTGATTTCTACTCTCGCGGTGTCAAACATCGCGAATAGCTCAAGGATCATCATAACTATCCTTGATATGTTATAGTTCATCACGAAGCTCTACTAGCTTGGTGGCAATGACTATGGGGAACTATCACTATCTCATCTGGGAGATTAACTCCCACTCGATTCAAGCGATTGTGGCACTCAGACAATCTGAGCACATGCTCAACGATTGAGCTTTTCTCCCTTAGTTTGCAGGCTTAAGAACTTGTCAGAGGTCTCATACCTCTTGACGTGGGCACTAGTCTGAAATCCCAATTTCAGTCTTCGGAACATCTCACATGTTCTGCGACGTTTCAAGAACGTCTTTGGTGCCACAATTCTAAACCGCACTGAACTATCACGTAGTCATCAAAACGTGTATGTCAGATGTTTCGTAACATCTACAGACGACGCTGAGGTTCAGCACACCGAGCGGTGCATTAAGGACATAAGCCTTCTGTGCAGCAATGAGGACAATCCTCAGTTTACGGACCCAGTCCGCATAATTGCTACTACCAACTTTCAACTAAATTTTCTCTAGGAACATATCTTAATCAGTAGAACTAAAGCGCAAGCTATGACATAATTTGCAAATACCTATTTGACTATGTTCATGATAATGAAGTTCATCTGATTATGAACTCCCACTCAGATAGACATCCCTCTGGTCATCTAAGTGAAACATGATCCGAGTTTAACTAGGCCGTGTCCGATCATCACGTGAGACGGACTAGTCAAGATCGGTGAACATCTCCATGTTGATCGTATCTTCTATACGACTCATGCTCGACCTTTCGGTCCTCCGTGTTCCGAGGCCATGTCTGTACATGCTAGGCTCGTCAAGTCAACCTAAGTGTATTGCGTGTGTTCCGAGGCCATGTCTGTACATGCTAGGCTCGTCAACACCCGTTGTATTCGAACGTTAGAATCTATCACACCCGATCATCACGTGGTGCTTCGAAACAACGAACCTTCGCAACGGTGCACAGTTAGGGTGAACACTTTCTTGAAATTATTATAAGGGATCATCTTACTTACTACCGTCGTTCTAAGCAAATAAGATGCAAAAACATGATAAACATCACATGCAATCAAATAGTGACATGATATGGCCAATATCATCATGCTCCTTTGATCTCCATCTTCGGGGCACCATGATCATCTTCGTCACCGGCATGACACCATGATCTCCATCATCATGATCTCCATCATTGTGTCTTCATGAAGTCGTCACGCCAACGATTACTTCTACTTCTATGGCTAACTCGTTTAGCAACAAAGTAAAGTAATTTACATGGCGTTATTCAATGACACGCAGGTCATACAAAATAATAAAGACAACTCCTATGGCTCCTGCCGGTTGTCATACTCATCGACATGCAAGTCGTGATTCCTATTACAAGAATATGATCAATCTCATACATCACATATATCATTCATCACATCTTCTGGCCATATCACATCACATAGCACTTGCTGCAAAAACAAGTTAGACGTCCTCTAATTGTTGTTGCAAGTTTTTTACGTGGTTTGTAGGTTTCTAGCAAGAACGTTTCTTACCTACGTATGACCACAACGTGATTTGCCAATTTCTATTTACCCTTCATAAGGACCCTTTTCATCGAATCTGTTCCGACTAAAGTAGGAGAGACAGACACCCGCTAGCCACCTTATGCATCTAGTGCATGTCAGTCGGTGGAACCTGTCTCACGTAAGCGTACGTGTAAGGTCGGTCCGGGCCGCTTCATCCTACAATGCCGCCGAAACAAGAAACGACTAGTAGCGGCAAGAAGAATTGGCAAACTCAACGCCCACAACTGCTTTGTGTTCTACTCGTGCATAGTAACTACGCATAGACCTGGCTCATGATGCCACTGTTGGGAATCGTAGCATAATTTAAAATTTTCCTACGCTCACCAAGATGCATCTATGGAGTCTACTAGCAACGAGGGGAAGGGAGTGCATCTACATACCCTTGTAGATCGCGAGCGGAAGCGTTCCAATGAACGTGGATGACGGAGTCGTACTCGCCGTGATCCAAATCACCGATGACCGAGTGCCGAACGGACGGCACCTCCGCGTTCAACACACGTACGGTGCAGCGACGTCTCCTCCTTCTTGATCCAGCAAGGGGGGAGGAGAGGTTGATGGAGATCCAACAGCACGACGGCGTGGTGGTGGATGTAGCGGCTCTCCGGCAGGGCTTTGCAAGCTTCTGAGAGAGAGAGAGGTGTTGCAGGGGAGGAGGGAGGCGCCCAAGGCTTAGATGTTGCTGCCCTCCCTTCCCCCCACTATATATAGGGCCAAGGGAGAGGGGGGGCGCAGCCTTGCCCCTTCCTCCAAGGAAGGGTGCGGCCAGGGGGGAGTCCTTCCCCCCCAAGGCACCTCGGAGGTGCCTTCCCCCTTTAGGACTCTCCCTTTTCTCTTATCTCTTGCGCATGGGCCTCTTGGGGCTGGTGCCCTTGGCCCATATAGGCCAAGGCGCACCCCTTACAGCCCATGTGGCCCCCCGGGGCTGGTGGACCCCCTTGGTGGACCCCCGGACCCCTTTCGGCACTCCCGGTACAATACCGATAAAGCGCGAAACTTTTCCGGCGACCAAAATAAGACTTCCCATATATAAATCTTTACCTCCGGACCATTCCGGAACCTCTCGTGATGTCCGGGATCTCATCCGGGACTCCGAACAACTTTCGGGTTTCCGCATACATATATCTCTACAACCCTAGCGTCACCGGACCTTAAGTGTGTAGACCCTACGGGTTCGGGAGACATGCAGACATGACCGAGACGCCTCTCCGGTCAATAACCAACAGCGGGATCTGGATACCCATGTTGGCTCCCACATGTTCCACGATGATATCATCGGATGAACCACGGTGTCGAGGATTCAATCAATCCGTATGCAATTCCCTTTGTCAATCGGTATGTTACTTGCCCGAGATTCGATCGTCGGTATCCCAATACCTTGTTCAATCTCGTTACCGGCAAGTCTCTTTACTCGTACCGCAATGCATGATCCCGTGACTAACGCTTTAGTCACATTGAGCTCATTATGATGATGCATTACCGAGTGGGCCCAGAGATACCTCTCCGTCACACGGAGTGACAAATCCCAGTCTCGATCCGTGCCAACCCAACAGACACTTTCGGAGATACCCGTAATGCACCTTTATAGTCACCCAGTTACGTTGTGACGTTTGGCACACCCAAAGCACTCCTACGGTATCCGGGAGTTGCACGATCTCATGGTCTAAGGAAAAGATACTTGACATTGGAAAAGCTCTAGCAAACGAAACTACACGATCTTTTATGCTATGCTTAGGATTGGGTCTTGTCTTGTCCATCACATCATTCTCCTAATGATGTGATCCCGTTATCAACGACATCCAATGTCCATGGTCAGGAAACCGTAACCATCTATTGATCAACGAGCTAGTCAACTAGAGGCTCACTAGGGACATGGTGTTGTCTATGTATTCACACATGTATTACGATTTCCGGACAATACAATTATAGCATGAATAATGGACAATTACCATGAACAAAGAAATATAATAATAACCATTTATTATTGCCTCTAGGGCATATTTCCAACACTCCCACCCTAAGAAGAGTTCTAAACCTGTAATCAATCCCATGTAACCAGTTGCCAAATACATTAGCAACACTATAAGGAGGATACAAGCCAGAAGCTATTTTGATGACTGACCATATAGAACGAGCCAATTTGCATTGAAAGAATAAATGTTTTATTGTCACATCATGGTGACAAAAGACACATTGCGAACTTCCATGCCAATTCCTCTTAATAAGGTTATCTTTAGTAAGAATGACTCCGCGACGAAGATACCATGCAAAGATTTTATTCTTAAGAGGTATCTTCATCTTCCAGATCTTCTTGTTATTATCAACTGGCACATCAGACTGGATTAACGCTCTATACATGGACTCAACTGAGAACTGTCCATTCTCATGGAGGTTCCATCGGAATACAACAGACCCATGTGACAATTGCACCATGGACAACCGCTAGAGTAGGATGTTCCACGAATGGAGTCTGGGTCCAATTAAATTTCTTCTAAACGTCACATTTGGCGGAAATGATTCCATTACCGTGGCGATTGTATCACCCTTGTGGCGCACAATGTTGTATAGAGCCGGATATTGTTCCCGGAGTGTGGCATTTCCTAGCCACTTGTCCTCCCAGAATCTAATTTTCAAGCTGTCCTTAATAGACCCGACCAGAAGTGGGAATCCCCAGGTTTCCAATATACTTGGGATATCACCTTGGACCCGAGAGAACGGTTTCCTGGCTGTGATCAAGTACAGATCAGTAATGGACGTGATATTCTCCTTTCTCTCATAAGAATCGCGTAGAGAAAACAGTGCATTCCGAAAAGCTGACCACACACTTTGGTTGGCTGCCATATGCCGAAGTGTGTGTGGTCTCTTTTAGACGAGGAGTTCGTGGAACACGTCATAGAGAGCAAGAACCCGGATGAAAGGTTGTTGTGGCTGATTGACTTCCTGGGGTCTGTCGGACAAGCTGGTTATGTAAGACCTGGTCACATTGTGGGTGATATGGTGGGTCGGGAGGAAGGTGATCCGTGAACAGGAAGACCAATCGCCTGTTTCAATCTTAAGGTTTATCACAAGGTATCTTGCTGACTTGGATTTGATCCCGGGGAAAGCTCAAAAGATTGCACCGGCTGTATATTATTATGTAAGGAATCAATGGTTAGCGCTGGAGGTGGGCCATGTCAAAATTAACGTCAATCTTGTTGTTTCAAGACACCGAGATAGAGGCTCTTCGGCTGCTGTGAGCAGGGGTGCAAATGGTTTAAATTGGGGGCTCCTGATATGAATGATCACGAGACTCTTGAGGCAATAACACTATCTCTTTGTGGCCGATCTCAACATTTGCGTGTGTCATCTGGCAACAGACTGTTCGAATACAGTGAAGCATCTGAATTCAGTTTATTTGGGACCTAGTAGCATGATCATCAGGGAGGTCCATGCAACAATGGATGAAATAGGTGGTGCTTTTGTGAAGCACGAGAAAAGGGAGTCCAGTTTTGAAGTGCATAATTTAGCTAAGGCTGCGATTTCTCTTGATCCTGGGCAGTATTTGTGGTTATTGAGTACCTGGCCAAGATAGTTTTGACGAATATAGTGACTTACCCCCTCAAATTTGGCTCTTCGTGTGTAAGCGCAAACCTCCAGAACTGTTCATGTAATTTCGGCCACTTTGATAGAACTCTTCGTGCTTTAAGTCAGAACCAAAAATGCACAAAATTTCAGAATTGTTCATGTAATTTCAGGCCACTTTGATAGTGCAAACCATCATTCGCGTGCACACACAATTCTTGCGTACAGATGAAGAAACGTTTCCTAACATATACTGGCAGAACTACATGGGGTTGCAGGCGTAGATATATACGATGTGTATATATACTCCGCAAGCTGTACATATCTTAGGTAAAAGAAAATCTGGATCTTATACGTGTTGGGGCGTGTTGTTGGGTGGCGTAGCGGATGTGGCAAGGATGACATTGCGCCTGCCGCGTTCCGAGCGGGAGTTCTCAGCAAACTTTTGTCCTGCGATATGGAGACCCTTGCTCTTCTCCTCCTCCGACCACTCGGAGGCGTAGTACTCCTCTTCGGTGGCGTCGGTGCTGGCTGGGAAGAACATAGAGCCCCACTGAGGGAAGTGAACGAGAGCGACGGGGAGAGTGCATGCCATGATCATGATGCCCATGTACTCAAGACCCCTGCCGGTGGAGTATTGCGACGAAGTGAAGAAGAGAAGTTGTGTGAGTCCCGCACCCACGTTGCCACCAGCGCCGGTCAGCCCAGAGATGATGCCAAGGGATCGCCTAGAAACGAAGGGTGCGACGCCAAAGACAGCACCACACGCAGCCTGGGCGCAGATGGAGAAGAGGACCATGGCAGTCACCGAGGCGGGGAGGGCTGAGGCGCGACCGAGCCAGATGCAAAAGGCGCCGCCGGCTGTCTGGAGGATCCAGATGTTCCAAAGGCGAGCACGCATACCAAAGTAGCGAGCGCCAAGGTCGGAGAGGTATCCTCCCATAGGACGCGCGACGATGTTGGCCATGCCGAAGCAAGCAGCGATGGTGCCGGCGGCGCGAAGGTCTAGGTGGAAGTGGTCGTAGTAGTACTCGGCGATGACATTGTCGGTGGTGAGCTCGACGCCCATGCAGTAGCCATAGAGGAGGACGAAGATCCATGTCCGGTAGTTGGTGACGGCTCCCCAAAGGACCTTGGAGAACTTGTCCTTGGCCATGTCTCCCTTCTTCTGGAGGCTCGCAAGGTTGCCGTCGGGGAGGTCTTGCCCCATGGTGAGCACGAGCAGGCCCATCACAATGTGCATCATGCCCGGAACGAAGTAGGCGATACGCCACGCCACGAAGGGTGTTGCACCACACTTTTGGATTGCATGGAAGACGAGGGGCATGATAAGTTGTGTGGCGCCCCCACCCATGTTGCCCCACCCGGCCGCGAGGCCATTCACCGTGCCAATGATTTTACTGTTGAACATGGTGCTCATCCAGTACTGGCACGACACAAAGGTGGCGAGGGAGAAGCCGATGAGGAAGCGGACGGCGATGTACCCCGACGCATCATCGATGACGGCCATGCAGAAGACGGTTGGCGCTGATAGCATGACCAAGAAGGCACAACCGTACCGCGGCCCAAGCAAGTCACAGATGGCCCCCATGGCAAGCCTCGAGAAGATGGATCCGGATACGGACGCCACACCGGCATTGCCGATGTCGGCTTTGGCGAGGTTGAGGTTGTCGCGGATGATGGGCACCAACGGAGCCGCAGCGAAGGTGGAGACGAAGCAGGTGAAGAAGGAGATCCAGGAGAGGTGGAAGGTGCGCATGTGCGGGTTGGCGAAGGAGAAGAGCCTGAAGGACTTGGCCTTGTGCTCCGAGTCCACGGGCAGCGTGAACTTGCTGGCCGCCGCATCGCCATGACCGCTGGCCTCCACCTCCATACCTACTGATCTAGCTTGATCGAGCTAGCTAGCCTTCTTCTTTGCTTTTCTCCTTTGAGCTAAGCTTAATGACTTGCAGTGGTGAGGTGACTAGGAGCTGCTAATGGCTGTGGTTTGGTGCTTTGGATCCCGGATCGATCGGGTATTTATACAAGGAAGGAAGGAAGGAAGGGAGTTGACATTGGGATCAAGTTGCATCTTCTCTCTTGATCAGCTGATGGGTAAGAAAGAAAGACAGACAGACAGAAGAATGTATTATTGCATTCTGACGGAATCATGGCAGCAGCAACTGGGATTAAACAACGGGCGTGCAACGCAGTCGAGAGGGCGATCAAACCTCGCCGCCGCGCGCATCCCCGCGCCCTCGCCCCCTGGAACGGACCAAGGATCAGATCAGAATATGCACTGCCGCGGCCGTACGTGGCCAGACCCAGAATCCATCTGGCTGCCTCTGCTGGCGACTGCCCGACCTGCAGCTCCTGCAACATTGCAAGCAGTTTCTGTTTTCCTGCACTTTCAGTTCAGATCTCCTCTTAATTCGTACGTACTACTAACAGCAACTCGTCAGGAACTCGAGATTCCGTGCATGTGCTCCGTTTGCTTCTGGCAATTGCATGTGCTGATCTGTGTTGCTAGCTTAGCTGCAGCTTAATTAATTTAACTGCAGTGAGCTGATACGAACGAAGTCGACCATAGAATCTTCAGACCACCAGGTCGGCCATAGTTACAAAGCAACTCGACGAAGCACCCATCACGTACGTGCGTGCAGTCTTCTCCAACGGCCGCGGCTACGACCATGGTGGCATACGTACACACACACATTGCATTCCGGTCTTCCTCCAACCCAAGGGACGTGTACGTTGCACGCAGTCGATGCTCTGACTTCGAAACACACACACTTGGCTCGCAACTATGTCAACCTTGAAACTGACAGCATGTACGTACTACTTAGAAGGGGACAGGTAGTGACCTCACGTACATCTTATCTTCCGTACGTTGTTGTTTGCCTCTTGGCACAGTAATTATTTTAACGGTTTTGCTACGCCTCAGTCGACTGAGACTTGGTTATGTCTCAACCGACGCTATGTGCCTTTGATCTTGCATGGACATCGATGCAAAATTTTCTACTTAGTTTTTCTTTTCTCTTTCTTATATACTATGTCACTTGACCGAGACTTGGTTAAGTCTCAGTCGACTAAGACCTAGCCACACCCTTTAACTTATTTTAAATTTACATTACTAAGATTATTGATTTTGTTGGAAATAACCTAGCTGCATCTAGAGAGACGATGTGGGTGTTGTACTTTTTCTTTTCCGTTAAAGGGCATTTTCATTGATTCATAATGCCACATCAAGGGGATACAAATGAACAGGAGTCTAGGGCACACCCAACCAACAGGAAAAAAAATTAAAACGAGAATGACCCGTAGGAGTCAAGTATTGAAGAATGACCCACTGCAGCAAAAACATCAACAACTACAACCATCGTTGACAACACCCTAACGAGAAGGTTCACCGACTGTGGCCCTTCAGCAGGAAACTGTGCATGAACGTCGTCGACATGGGATCAAATCACAAAGGACAAATGATGGGTTTTCACCCCGAAAGAGAAAATCCAAGCAAAGTTTAGACAATGCCTTCAACAACAGAGCATAAACCACCACTACTAGGTACAACAAGTGAAGGCTAGACCTAAAGTTTTCACCCTTGAACTCAAGATCTGGTACTTGACGAGAACCATCAGAGACAAAGTCCCATGTGTTACCACTAACAACTTGCCATGCCCGAGTCACCATCAGAATCGTGGATCATGATGAAGTCCATAGGTCGGGAAGAATTTGTTGAGATGGCAGGTCCGCCATTGCAGACAAAACATCGAGTGTGCAGCCATCGGGAGGGGAAAAGGGGTTAGTCGTCGTCTGGACTTGTCTCATATGGTGCAACTTCTTATCATTTCAGATCACTAGCTAGTAGAGCTTCCATAAGCTATTTCAGACATTGCTACTTCATTTCAAATTTTAAACTTCAATTCTCTTTTTCGATTAGGAATGTTTCCTTTCCACGATGGATCTACTCATCAGGATTAATGTATAGCATTATTTGTTTGACGGTTGATTATGTTTATGCAGTGCAGCTTTTGTTTAATGCTTAGTTAAAAACTAGCAGCCTGAGTCTAACTAACATATTTAGAATAATGATATATACGGTCCGAATCATGTCTGTCCCTTTGAACTTATCAGGGCTGCCGGACTGTTCATATACTCTATATGATAACCTATATGTATGTAATGTATGATTGAGATTGTTCGTTGTTAAGTGTACTGATGATTGATTATACGAAGCAAATGGACTCTCTACACAGCTGGTTGCTTCTATATTTGGCCCATCAAAAGGTAGTGGTAGGTGTTGCTAAGTACAAGACCGTCCAAACAGTTGACTCTGCAAATGTTGTTGCAAAAAAAAGGCACAAGTTAGCTAGCCACCTACACATGCGTGCAGTGGTTGTCCTTGTACAGGTTCTGTCGCCATGATCCAAGTATGATATTAATCTCTAATCTACACATAGCTGATAAGTACAAGCTACACACACGAAGAAAGAACCCAACATAAACCAGATGAGCTAGTGTAGAGGACTAAATAATTGATCAACTTTCATTAAACAGGTTTGGTAACCAGGTTGGTGACACCAGCTTAACGCTGTCTTTGTAAGGTGGGTTTTCATAATTGCACTCAGTCTGACCATAGATAAATAGGAGAGTGGGCTGGCATTAGGGCTTGTTGAAAGGGTGGTTTGGCTTCTCCAGGGACAGAGGGATGTATTTGTTCCCCAACACATTATCCAATATATATGTTGTATTACTCCCGGATGTACAAATATATATACTGCCTCTGTTTTATTTACTATGCATATTAGCTCTGACGTAAGTCAAATTTTATAAAGTTTGACTAAGTTTATAAGAAACAATATGAACATTTGTACTTAAAAGTACATATGATGTGAAAATATAGTCGGTCATGAATTTAATGGTATTGATTTGGCATTATAACATGTTCTACAAATTGGTCAAAGTTTACAAAGTTTGACTTAATACGAAGTTAATATGCAGAGTAAATAAATTAGAGGGAGTACAAGAAAACTTAGCTGAGTGTTAGACCGCAGGAGGCAGGAAAAACTACTTCTAGATGTACATATAGACAACAAAGTTAAGCGAGTGTAACAAAGATGGTCTTGCCGCCGATCCCAATCATCTGAGTAATTTAGTTTTCTATTCAGATAATAAGATTTAAAAGGTGCTCGCACAACATGGTTCCAGATGTACTGAGATAAAACACTCATGTGGCAGCGTCACATAAAGCGTATGGTAAATCTTGTGAAGGTTGATAGAGTGAAAAATAGGGTCGTGGGGTGCTTGCAAACTTTGCAAGGTGTGAGGAGAGAACAGTTGCCCGGCTGCGATCAAGTCAGGATCAATAAATGGGCATGATCCTCCAGGATTGTAATATCCTGTTATCTACGTAATATATTCCCAGTGTAAATTTTAGGCAAATAATGAGCAAATTGTGAGCTAATTGATGAGTTTCGCGGGATGAAGCGCTTGCACCCGTAGGAACCGATGCGGAAGGAAGCAGTAGCTAGGTTTTTCACCGACTCAGCTAGGTATACATTCGCATAGTCAATTGCTTCTTTTCATTTTTTGAGAAGATCGCATAGTAAATTGCTGTACAAAAAGAGAAGTGAGGTGACGGCACTGACCACCATATGGGCTTTGGCCTTTGACATCAATGACGGATTCAAGTGCTGCTGGTCCAGCAACGTTATACTCACTCAGGTGAGGACGGGCCAGAAGAGGCCCATGAAAAATACGCAGCCACCCCTCAAACTCTAAAACAGGTTTTTTTTTTAGGCCCCTAAAATATGGCAAACCGGATAAATTTCCTCCGAATGGTTTTGGAGATAATTTGAGGTGGTATTGTCTTTAATCTTGCTGACTGTATACATGACTGGCCAGAGAAGTCCGTCGCCGTCCTCAAAGCCTACATGTTCAAGAACTTCCCCCGTCCGTAAGTTTGAATGAAAGGAACTTCTGCTTTGGATTTGGACAATTTGTAACGAGTCCGAGTCTGAAGGGGCTCGGAGCTTCTTACACTCAACTTGCTAGGATTTCAGCATTTTTGTGACTGAACATTAGTACTCGGTGAAAGCTTGAGATGATATTTGTGCTCGCCACTGAAAACTTGACATGACGACTAATCTGAACTTGTGTGGTCGCGTGGGCGGTGATGAACTTGTGTGGTGGCGTGGTCGGAGGCGATGCGTTCCTCTTTCCCGGTTCCGAGCAGGGAAGGGGCCCCTCTCCTGCCAGCCCCCTCCGGTTGCTCCTCCCCAGTCGCCGTGGAAGCTGCTACTGCTGCGCGGCGGCCGGCGCTCCCCTGGGTCTTGGCTTCTGACGTGAGAACCGGACAAGACACCTGCTGCTGCTGCTGCTGCTGCTGCGCGGCTGGTGCTCCCAGCCTCATCGAGTATTGTGCGGCAGTGCAGGAGCTGACCATCCTCTGTCTGATCGCCGAGGGGCTGGGCCTCGACGGCGGCTTCTTCGCCGGCGACCTCAGCGGCGGCGACACGCACATGAGCATCAACTACTACCCGCCGTGCCCGGACCCAACCGTCACGATGGGCCTATTCGCGCACTGCGACCGCCACCTCCTCACCGTGCTTTCCCAGGCAGACATCGCTGGGCTACAGGCAAGGCACGGTGAAAGGTGGCTCCTCGTCCACCCCATCCCCGGCGCATTCGTCGTCAACTTTGGCCACCAGATGGAGATGGTCACCAACGGGGTGCTGGCCAGTGTGGAGCACCTCGCCGTCACCAACTCCGCTGTGGCGAGGATGTCGATGGCCACACACGTGAACCCCACCGGCCACACACGTGAACCCCACCGACGGGTGCCGCATCAGACCGGCGCCAGAAATGAGGCGATGAATCCGGCCAAGTACAGGGAATTTGCTTTCAGCGAATTCATGGAGGCATATGATGCGGCCGATGCCAGCAGGGAGGAAGTGCTCCAGTCCTTCAAGATCAACCATGACTAGCTCGATGATGAGCGACACACTGCATGATTCTGCTGCTTGCATGCAGAGCGCACGAAATAAAGAGAGAAGGGGAATAAAATTTTGTTGGTCTGTGTGTGGGTTCTGTTTATTTGTGTTCGGATCAGTTTATGGAACCTCCTGAGTTTGGAACTTTGTACCCCTAAATGTACTGTCTACTTAATAAATTCAAAAGAGACTACATCCTGTAAAACAATGAATGTTGATACTAATTTAAATTACCATCCCACAGTACTAATTAATCAACTGATATTGCCAGTAACTCCATCCAGGTGCCAAAGTAAACCACATTTTAGATTTTTTTTAATCAACCAAAAATACATCAGCTACTGCACTGTCGTGCCTAACAAAAACAGTTATGCATGCATAGTTTATAAATTTGATTTTGTGTTTCGAAGAAGAGTGTCCATTGCAATGTAAACCTGGAAACACAACTCACCTCAAGTGCAGCATATATCGGGACACCTACTTCTTCAGTCAAGTGCAGTAAAAGACCGTTTGTAGAACCTGTTTACTCAGAATTGAACATTAGAGACAATATTATGCTCTACTATGGTTGTACAGGATCACTATGAACCTCCCTACCATTTGAGTAAGCTGAACCTTGGCTTCAAATACTGACATCACCAATTAAAATTCGGATAAAAAGTAAGGTCCTAGAACTCAACAAATAATGCATATTTAAGTGGAGGAAGCTCTCCAAGTTTGTGTCCAGGGTTATCTATCTCCACGTCTACATAAGTAAGATCATGCAAATAGCTAAACTCTGCTCTTCAAAGATACCGCCCTCCAACATTTCAGTAGTTTGGTAAAGAAGTAATCATACATATGACTTCTACATCTTCCATGCTTCTAAATGAAGGTCAAAATAGAATGAAGCACACAGCATCGGCATGATAATTATAAAAGGAAAGTTTCATGAAGGTTTTCCTGAAATGCATAGATTAGCCAGTTGGGCTGTTAGGCTGTTATACATGGTTCAACAAACCTACTGTCATGTACCCCTGCTTCATCTTCCATGCATGGCTTTTGTACTGTGACCCTGGATTAAAACAGAACCACATAAAACAGAGGCAAAATATAACCATAACAATATCAATTCTCCACATGACATGGTTTTCAGTAGTTTGCAAACTATTAGATGAAAAACTCTGCAATTATGCAGCTATAAAGAGCTAACTACAAGGCATGAAATTAACTAATAAAATGAAGCAATGAGTGAAATAGAAAGCAAGTGCAGAACTTCACTAAGGAAATCAACAAATGACTGGAAGAAGCATATCTGAGTAACAGTTTCACATTGGCTAGTTTTGCTGCCGAAACATATGTATGTGGTTTTGTGAATGGATATGGTTTCACATATGCAATTACTGAATAGTAGACAGAAAAGAACAAAGAACTTTTTCCTTGGTCCAAGCTGTAGCTTGCAGTTGCCAATTCTCATATTCTTTTCTTCTTCACCTTCCCTCAACAAATATAAATCCATCCTTCATTGGATTTGCTTGTCATTGATGCGACCTCCATCGACCATCAGTTTAGTTCCAATGACCACTGACAGATGTATATGATAAGGCTAATTTATCTGTAGGTCATGCTTTAGTCATAGATAGGTTACGTTTTCGAATTTGAAAATTCACAGCTAAAATAAGGTCAACTATGGTATTTAGAAACAAATACAATAGATTCTCAGGGAAAATGGTAAACAAATCAAAAGGCAAAAGACAGACACCCATTAGAAATTTATTTCCAAGTATAATCTCAATATTAAACAAACATAGGAGTACAATGGAACCTAAAAGAGAATCACATGGAACATGCATGATAGATAAATTTTGGCATGAAAGCAGATCATACTGATACATTTAGGTGGAAAACGATACAGCAATATTCTTCTGTTTTCTGGTTTTCATGATCTTCCATGGAATCCAGAAGCACAAATTATCCATGGACTTCTCATTTTCAGATATCTTCTCTAAGGAATGACAACATCGACATACCAGTGTTAAGGAATAAAATTATCAGTTTCATAGGAGTTAGCATTCAGCAATGACCAAACCGGCGGCATGTAACAGGCATACTACAGGAAAATAACCAACATCTAGTTTGGCAAAGAACATCAAAACAGGAACTACCAGCTTACTACGGAGAGTGAAAACTTTGTTGCGCCATACACAAGCAACCAATTTCCATAGCCCTTTTTTGGTTCAGGTAAATCTGAAATTACTTGGCATTTCCCCTCTGCAAGCTGCCGCATAGTCTTCAGCAAGGTGTGGTGCAGATTCCTTGTAAGGCCATATGCACTTCTTCATGAAATACTTCTCAGGCCTAGTGACTGCAGTATAGAAGCTCCAGTCGCGATCGAGCAATCTGTTTTCCTTGAGGAACTTTAGAACATAGCACCGGGGCTTGATCCGGCCCTCCAGGCTATAATAGAGGATTACGGGCCGATGAGCAATGTACCCCGGTTCCAAGCCCACCTCAAAGACAAGGAACTCGAAGCTGCGCTGCAGGATGTCCTTTGACCTCTTGAGCAGCATTGGAGCCATAGACAAAGCAACGACCACCTCACCATCCGACCAACTGAACGTCTTCTTCAGGTGGTCCACTTTGGCGGCGATCTTCTCCTCGCTGAGGAATGCGACAGCCTGTAGCGCAACCTTGAACATCCCCGAGCCACGGGGCACGCCCAGACCTTCGGCGCGCACCACCATTGCCTGGACGCGTTCCAGTTTGTTGCCGAGCATCCTCGGCTCAGAGATACACAGCTTGGTAATATCGCAATCGCCTAGCCCGCATTCCCGCAGGAACATGACATTGGGCTTGACCACCTTGTCAAGGTCCGATGAGAGAAGGTAGCATGCGCGCTGGGACGCCCGGAGGAAGCTGTGGAAGGAGCCGAAGAGGGGCAGGTAGTACTCCAGCTTGGGGACTATGGATCTGCGGCGGAAGCGGCTGTGGACAAGCGAGACGAGGCGGGCGATCTCAGGGCGCGACAGACCGAGGCCGGCGAGCCCGTCGACGACGGGGGCCAATGTTCTCTCCACGCCGGCGCAGAGGAACTGCGGGTCTTTGGCGACGACGGCGGCGGCATCGGCGCCGGAGAGGCCGAGGCCGGCGAGGAAGGCGAGGACGTTGTCGGGATTGGCGGGGGAGTTGAGGTGGGAGAGCTTCTTGGAGGCCTTGAGGGCTTGGGGCCGGGTGAGGCCGCAGGTGCCGACGAGGTAGTCCTCAACGGCGAATCCTTGGCTCGGGGAAATGGGGGCAGCGGCTGCCGCGGCGGAGAGGAGCCGGTGGAGAGGGGAGATGGCAGAGGTGGAGGAGGAGGAGCGGATATGGGGCACGATGCGGTGCCGGAGATGGAGCATGGCGGCGGCAGCGACGGCGGCGGCGGCGGCGGCGAGGAAGATATTTCCGATGGGAATTGCAAGTTTGCGACGGCGAGAGCGTGTCTGTGGTGTAGGTCAATAGTGAGTGCGTGTGGGCTGGGCCGATGTTTCCTACGATGCAACTTTTGGTCTCTCGTGGGCCTTACAACTTCGTGAGTTTTTTTGGCGTCCCCTCTCTCTCAATTTTGACCTCTCGTATCGCTGCCCGGCCTTGGCTCTGCCGATCTGAAGAGGGTTTTGGGGCCGAATAAGTTTTTTTTTTAAGGAAAGCCTCATGGCACTTCATTTAGATTGTGGCAGTGTTACATCGCTGAGTACATGAGAAGGTAAAAAACTGGGAGCAACATCTGCCCAAACAAAACTTGACTTAACATCATAAGAGTACCTAGCAGAAAATGTGCCAATCCATTAGCTTCCCTTGGACAATGCTTGAAACAAATTCCAGGAATTTCATGAGCAATATGAAAACAGTCCGCAAGTATTGCTGCATTGGGACCCAAAATCTCAATTTTTCCAGTGCATGCTTCAATCAGTTCTAGACAATCTGATTCGACTATCACCTTGGTGCACCCAATCTCTGAAAGAAGCTTCAAACCTCGCAACAACGTCAAAGTTTCAGCAGTTTGGGCATTAAGGACATGGTCAATTAGCTCGGAAGCTCCTGCAATAGTATCCCCTCGAGAGTTTCCAAGCACCGCAGCAACTGAACCTGTTCCATCATCAAAGAAACTTGAGTCAGTATTCAGCTTATACGAACCTGGAGCAGGTTTCTGCCAAGTAAGCTCTTGTTCCTTTTGTATCATCCGGGGGGCACGGTTAGCAGCAATGGCATTTATAGCAAAGGCTGAACTAGGTGCGGGTTTAACTCTTTCTCCTTTTACTGCTTCTCTGCGCTCCCACCATATATACCATGCACCGACAACAATTGTTTCTTGCAGACCAAGGTGGCCTAGAACCAGGGATTTCCTTGATGGGCTACGAAGTATATCTTCAAGCACCACTGACCCTGATCGATCACACTTCAAAGCATTGGAAATTACCTCATCTAGCCCCAAAGATTTCCACACTTCCTTTGCTCGTTTACAGGTAAAAATCAGATGCTTTATATCCTCCGGACCGACTTTACAGATTGGGCATTGTGGCGATACCTTTATGTGTCTGTTACTCAAAATACAGACTCCTGGAATGATTCCATGCAAGGCTCGCCAAGCGAAAATCTTAATTTTGCTCGGTATGTGCAACTTCCACAATATCTCCCATACCGGATTTGTCATTGAAGATTCTGGGGAGTCCTTTCTGAATCGAGGTCCGAACTGATGCTCCCACTCAATGTAATATGCTGACCTGACAGAAAAACTAAAGGATTATGTTGCACTCCATGCCACAAAGTCTTCTGTCAAGTGTTCAGATAGAGGTATCTTTAGAATTCTCTCTGCATCAATATCAAGGAATATACATCTAATTAGCATCTCGTCCCATGTCCCTATAACCGGATCAATGAGGTCGTTTACTTTATCAACCAAACTATTACCTCTACTTGTGAGGACTTTCCTTGTTGGACTACACTGCACCCAATGATCATTCCAGATATCTATTTGCACGCCAGTGCCAACTCTCCAAATGTGTCCTCTTTTAAAAGTTTGGAGACCCGAGACAATACTTTGCCATGTGAATGAAGACCCCTTCTTCACTCCTGCTTTAAGCAAATTACCGTCTGGATAGTATTTTGCATGAAGAACCTTTGCACACAGAGTATCCGGATGGGTTAACAATCTCCAACTCTGTTTTGCAAGCAAGGCCAAGTTAAAAGCATGAAGGTCTCGGAAACCCATACCTCCTTTACTTTTTGGTATACACATTCTCCACCATGCAAACCAATGCATCCTCTTTTGTTCCTCGGTGTCTCCCCACCAAAAGCTCGATATGGCATCGGTTATTTCTTTGCATATCTTTTTTGGAATTTTAAACTCAGACATAGCAAACACTGGTATCGATTGGGGCCAAATAAGTAAATTTATCGGAATCGGTATGTAACGATGAAGCATCTACAAATTTATCTGAACTGTATGTACCGATGAAGCATCCGCCATCCATTTCAACTTTAAGATGCACACTGTCCTTTGACTAATAAATTAAGAAATCTTTTGTGAACTGAAATACATCTCTATAATAGTTTGACACCACCTGACCAATACGTGAACATGCTCCACGACCTTTCCATTTAGTCATACATGTGTACTCCCAGAACACTCAACCTATAGCACTAACATTTTTTACTTTCTTGTTACCTATTAAATGATTGATATCTTCAAATAAATGTTTTATTTTAAATCATTTCTGTGACGCCCCCGATTCAATCGTACACTAATCATGCATGCAAACGTGTACGATCAAGATCAGGGACCCACGGAAAGATATCACAACACAACTCTAAAATCATAAATAATTCATACAAGCATCATAATACAAGCCAGGGGCCTCGAGGGCTCGAATACAAGTGCTCGATCATAGACGAGTCAGCGGAAGCAACAATATCTGAGTACAGACATAAATTAAACAAGTTTGCCTTAAGAAGGCTAGCACAAACTGGGATACAGATCGAAAGAGGCGCATGCCTCCTGCCTGGGATCCTCCTAACTACTCCTGGTCGTCGTCAGCGGCCTGCACGTAGTAGTAGGCACCTCCGGTGTAATAGGAGTCGTCGTCGACGGTGGCGTCTGGCTCCTGGGCTCCGGCATCTGGTTGCGACAACCAGGTAGAAGGGAAAGGGGGAAAAGAGGGAGAAAAGCAACCGTGAGTACTCATCCAAAGTACTCGCAAGCAAGGAGCTACACTACATATGCATGGGTAAATGTGTAAAGGGCCATATCGGTGGACTGAACTGCAGAATGCCAGAATAAGAGGGGGATAGCTAATCCTGTCGAAGACTACGCTTCAGGCCACCTCCATCTTGCAGCATGTAGAAGAGGGTAGATGGTAAGTTCACCAAGTAGCATTGGGTAGCATAAACCTACCCGATGATCCCCTCCTCGTCGCCCTGTTAGAGAGTGATCAATGGGTTATATCTGGCACTTGGAAGGGTGTGTTTTATTAAGTATCCAGTTCTAGTTGTCATAAGGTCAAGGTACAACTCCAAGTCGTCCTATTACCAAAGATCACGGCTATTCGAATAGATAAACTTCCCTGCAGGGGTGCACCACATTACCCGACACGCTCGATCCCCTTTGGCCGGACACACTTTCCTGCGTCATGCCCGGCCTCGGAAGATCAACACGTCGCAGCCCTACCTAGGCTCAACAGAGAGGTCAGCACGCCGGTCTAAATCCTATGGCGCAGGGGTCTGGGCCCATCGCCCATTGCACACCTGCATGTTGCGAGGGTGGCCGAAAGCAGACCTAGCCTAGCAGGCGTTCCAGTCCAATCAGGCGCGCGCCGCTCAGTCGCTAACGTCAAAAAGAGCTTCGGCTGATACCACGACGTCGGTTGCCCATATCTTGTCCCACGTGGCGGTTAGTGCGTATAAGGTCAACGACCCAACTCAGATCAAATACCAAGATCTCGTTAAGCGTGTTATTAAAGTAACCGCGAACGCCGACCAGGGCCATGCCCACCTCTCTCCTAGGTGGTCTCAACCTGCCCTGTCGCTCCTCCACAAAGATCCACTCAGAGGGCCGTTGGGACAAAGGTCCTTTCAGCCCCCAATCCATGAATTACTCGCGGGTGCTCCATGAGCCGACCCGACTTTAGTCACCACATGTATCATGTATAAAGTATATAGTATATACCCGTGATCACCTCCCTAGTGATCACGGCCCGATAGTATAGCATGGCAGACGGACAAGAATGTAGGGCCACTGATGAAACACTAGCATCCTATACTAAGCATGTAGGATTGCAGGTAAAGGTAACAACAGTAGTAGCAAGGACAGGCTATGCATCAGGATAGGATTAACGAAAAGCAGTAACATGCTACACTACTCTAATGCAAGCAGTATAGAGAAGAATAGGCGATATCTGGTGATCAAGGGGGGGGGGGGGCTTGCCTGGAAGCTCAGCCGTGAAGGAGGGGTCGTCAACACCGTAGTCGTACTGGGTAGCAGCGGCGTCGGTCTCGATGTCTAACGAGAGAAGAGGAGGAAGAAACAATAAATATAATGCAAACATAAGCACGACGGTGCATGACAAGACAATGCGCGGTGCTAGGTGTGCCCTAACGCGGTAGGAGGTGATACCGACGAAGGGGGGAAACATCCGGGAAAGTATCCCCGGTGTTTCGCGTTTTCGGACAAACGAACCGGAGGTGAAATGTTGCAGGTTCGCTATGCTAGGTATGTGTGGCGGGCGAACGGGCTGCGTATTCGGATTCGTCTCGTCGTTCTGAGCAACTTTCATGTATAAAACTTTTTCATCCGAGTTACGGTTTATTTTCTATGATTTATCAAAGTTTTAGGCATTTTTGAAATTTATTTAATTACTTAAACTGAACATTATCCAGAACAGTGAAAGGTGATGTCAGCATGACATCACCATGACATCAGCAGGTCAAACCCAGCTGACCAGAGTCAAACCTGGCATGTGGGTCCAGCGAGACCCACCTGTCATCCTCTATTTAGGTTAATTAGGGTTTAGCTAATCTAATTACTGTTTAATCAAACTAACTAGTTAATTAGATTAATTAAGTAGAACACAAAGTAGTTGTGGGCGTTGATTTTGTCAATTTACTTGCCGTTACTAGTCTTATCTTGATTCGGCGGCATCGTGGGATGAAGCGGCCCGGACCGACCTTACACGTAGACTTACGTGAGACAGGTTCCACCGACTGACATGCACTAGTTGCATAACGTGGCTAGCGGGTGTCTGTCTCTCCCACTTTAGTCGGATCGGATTCGATGAAAAGGGTCCTTATGAAGGGTAAATAGAAATTGGCATATCACGTTGTGGCTTTTGCGTAGGTAAGAAACGTTCTTGCTACAATCCCATAGCAGCCACGTAAAACATGCAACAACAATTAGAGGACGTCTAACTTGTTTTTGCAGGGTATGCTATGTGATGTGATATGGCCAAAAGGATGTGATGAATGATATATGTGATGTATGAGATTGATCATGTTCTTGTAATAGGAATCACGACTTGCATGTCGATGAGTATGACAACCGGCAGGAGCCATAGGAGTTGTCTTAATTTATTGTATGACTTGCGTGTCAATGAAAACGCCATGTAATTACTTTACTTTATTGCTAACCGTTAGCCATAGTAGTAGAAGTAATAGTTGGCGAGACAACTTCATGAAGACACGATGATGGAGATCATGATGATGGAGATCATGATGATGGAGATCATGGTGTCATGCCGGTGACGAAGGTGATCATGCCGCGCCTCGAAGATGGAGTTCAAAGGTGCAAGATGATATTGGCCATATCACGTCACTTTATGATTTGCATGTGATGTTTATCATGTTTACATCTTATTTGCTTAGAACGACGGTAGCATAAATAAGATGATCCCTCACTAAAATTTCAAGAGACGTGTTCCCCCTAACTGTGCACCGTTGCGAAGGTTCGTTGTTTCGAAGCACCACGTGATGATCGGGTGTGATAGATTCTAACGTTCGAATACAACGGGTGTTGACGAGCCTAGCATGTACAGACATGGCCTCGGAACACATGCGAAACACTTAGGTTGACTTGACGAGCCTAGCATGTACAGACATGGCCTCGGAACACAAGAGATCGAAAGGTCGAACATGAGTCGTATAATAGATGCGATCAACATGGAGATGTTCACCGATGATGACTAGTCCGTATCACGTGATGATCGGACACGGCCTAGTTTGACTCGGATCATGTATCACTTAGATGACTAGAGGGATGTCTATCTGAGTGGGAGTTCATTAATCAGATGAACTTAATTATCATGAACATAGTCAAAAGGTCTTTGCAAATTATGTCATAGCTTACGATTTAGTTCTACTGTTTAAGATATGTTCCTAGAGAAAATTTAGTTGAAAGTTGATAGTAGCAATTATGCGGACTGGGTCTGTAAACTGAGGATTGTCCTCAATGCTGCACAGAAGGCTTATGTCCATAATGCACCGCTCGGTGTGCTAAACCTCAGCGTCGTCTGTAGATGTTGCGAAACATCTGGCATACACGTTTTGATGACTATGTGATAGTTCAGTGCGTAATGCTAACGGTTTGGAATTGTGGCACCAAAGACGTTTTGAAACGTCACAGAACATATGAGATGTTCCGAAGACTGAAATTGGGATTTCAGACTAGTGCCCACGTCAAGAGGTGAAAGATCGTGGATGTCGCCTAGAGGGGGGGTGAATAGGCGCTTTAAAATAATTATGGTTTAGGCTTGAACAAATGCGGAATAAACCTAGCGGTTAATTTGACAAGCACAAAACCTACAACAACTAGGCTCACCTATGTGCACCAACAACTTATGCTAAGCAAGATAAACAACTAAGTGATAGCAAGATATATGACAAGAAACAATATGGCTATCACAAAGTAAAGTGCATAAGTTAAGGGTTCGGGTAAGAGATAACCGAGACACGCGGAGACGACGATGTATCCCGAAGTTCACACCCTTGCGGATGCTAATCTCCGTTTGGAGCGGTGTGGAGGCACAATGCTCCCCAAGAAGCCACTAGGGCCACCGTAATCTCCTCACGCCCTCGCACAATGCAAGATGCCGTGATTCCACTAAGGGACCCTTGAGGGCGGTCACCGAACCCGTACAAATGGCAACCCTTGGGGGCGGTCACCGAACCCGTACACTTTGGCAACCCTTGGGGGCGGTCACCGGAACCCGTCAAATTGCTCGGGGCGATCTCCACAGCCTAATTGGAGACCCCGACGCTTGCCCGGAGCTTTACACCACAATGATTGAGCTCCGAACACCACCAACCGTCTAGGGCGCCCAAGCACCCAAGAGGAACGAGATCAAGGGCACCAAGCACCCAAGAGTAATAAGCTTCTCAACTTGTAACTTCCACGTATCACCGTGGAGAACTCAAACCGATGCACCAAATGCAATGGCAAGGGCACACGGAGTGCCCAAGTCCTTCTCTCTCAAATCCCACCGAAGCAACTAATGCTAGGGAGGAAAATGAGAGGAAGAACAAGAAGGAGAACACCAAGAACTCCAAGATCTAGATCCAATGGGTTCCCCTCACATAGAGGAGAAAGTGATTGGTGGAAATGTGGATCTAGATCTCCTCTCTCTTTTCCCTCAAAAACTAGCAAGAATCCATGGAGGGATTGAGAGTTAGCAAGCTCGAAGAAGGTCAACGATGGGGGAAGAACACGAGCTCAAGAGATAAAGTAGAATGGGGAAGAAGACCCCCTTATATAGCGGGGGAACAATCCAACCGTTACCCCCACTTCAGTCCCGCAGAGAGCGGTACTACCGCTTGCCCCTATAAGCGGTACTACCGCTTACCCCTATAAGCGGTACTACCGCTCCCCCTCGCGGTACTGCCACTGGGCCCAGAGCGGTACTACCGCATACGAGCGATACTACCGCATACAAGCGGTACAACGGCCCCCACTGCCGTGGCCAGTACCGTAAAACCCGACACGAAAAAGACCCCTCGAATCGAGGCGGTACTAGCACGAGACCGCAGCGGTACTACGGCTGGGGGCTACCAGCGGTACTACCGCTCTGGAGCGGTACTACCGCTTGTAGCACCCAAGCGGTACTACCGCTCCGGCTCGCGTACTACCGCTGGGACCAAAACTGCCATAACTTCTGCATATGAGCCTTATAGTAAGAAGAGGCAGGGGAGGTATGCCAACAAATAGAGGAGTGAAACCTCCAACCGAGAAGAACCGGCATAACCTCCAACATCGAAAACATCATAGAAGATGTGAGTGAACTCCGTTTTCGATGAACTCGAGCTTGTCATCAAGATGACCATGAGCTCCAAAACTCACAAAGAGAGGAAGCAAACAAGAACCAAGAAAGATGATGCAAGGATGCAATGGTTTGAGCTCTCTACGAATGATACGATCAAGCTACTCATCGAGAGCCCCCCTTGATAGTACGGCAATCGATCCTATAACCCGGTCTCCCAACTACCATCATGAGACCGGTAAAATAGAAAACCTATCAAGGGCAAACCTTTGCCTTGCACATGGTCCACTTGAGCTAGATGATGACGATCTTGACTCCCTCAAGTTGGACCACCTTTCTTGGTTGCGTTGGCTCGATGAAGACTAGTTGATTGCTCCCCCATACTCCACTATGGGTGAGCCACTCTTCCGCACATCTTCACAAGTCCATTATCACCACAATGGACGGCAAGCTTCAAGCATTTGATCTCTTCATGATGCTTCACTTGAACTTGCACACCGCAACATCTTCACAAGTCCATTGTCACCACAATGGACGGCAAGCTTCAAGCATTTGATCTCTTCACGATGCTTCACTTGAACTTGCACACCGCAACCTAACCCCACAAAGAACTCTCACGAAGATCATGGGTTAGTACACAAAGCGTAATTGACAATGCTTACCACACCATGGGATCGCTTGATCCCTCTCGGGACATCTTCTACGCTTTGTGAGTTGATCAAGTTGATTCACTCTCGACTTAGTCTTGATCAACCATGAATCTTTCCAACTCTCTTCATTTGGATGATGTCTTGAAGGTAAACATGAATGATCACACAATATTCTTCTTCAAGACATGCTTGCAATAAGCTCAACTCCCACATGACCAATCTTTGGATAATTCCTTAATAACACCTTGGTCACCACATAAACTCCTTGAAACCAACACATGGACTTCAAGAAATGCCTATGGACAAATCCTTCAAATATAACTCAAGGCCACCATTAGTCCATAGAGATTGTCATCAATTACCAAAACCAAACATGGGGGCACCGCATGTTCTTTCAAGAGGTATGAGACCCCTGACAAGTTTCTTAAGCCTGCAAACTAAGGGAGAAAAGCTCAATCGTTGAGCATGTGCTCAGATTGTATGAGTACCACAATCGCTTGAATCGAGTGGGAGTTAATCTTCCAGATGAGATAGTGATGGTTCTCCATAGTCACTGCCACCAAGCTATTAGAGCTTCGTGATGAACTATAACATATCAGGGATAGATATGATGATCCTTGAGCAACTCGCGATGTTTGACACCGCAAAAGTAGAAATCAAGAAGGAGCATCAATTGTTGATGGTTAGTAAAACCACTAGTTTCTAGAAGGGCAAGGGCAAAAGGGATACTTCATGAAACAACAAATCATTTGCTGCTCTAGTGAAGAATCCAAGGTTGAACCCAAACCCGAGACTAAGTGCTTCTGTAATGAGGGGAACGGTCACTGAAGCAGAACTACCCTAGATACTTGGTAGATGAGAAGGCAGGCAAGGTCGACAGAAGTATATTGGATATACATTATATGAATGTGTACTTTACTAGTACTCCTAGCAACACCAGGGTATTAGATACCGGTTCGGTTGCTAAGTGTTAGTAACTCGAAATAAAAGCTGCGGAATAAACGGAGACTAGCTAAAGGTGAGATGACGATATGTGTTGGAAGTGTTTCCAAGGTTGATGTGATCAAGCATCGCATGCTCCCTCTACAATCGAGATTGGTGTTAAACCTAAGTAATTGTTATTTGGTGTTTGCGTTGAGCATAAACATGATTGGATTATGTTTATCGCAATACGGTTATTCATTTAAGGAGAATAATGGTTACTCTGTTTATTTGAATAATACCTTCAATGGTCTTGCACCTAAAATGAATCTCGATCGCAGTGATACACATGTTCGTGCCAAAAGATATAAAATAGTGATGATAGTACCACATACTTGTGGCACTGCCATTTGAGTCATATTGGTATAGAACGCATGAAGAAGCTCCATGTAGATAGATCTTTGGACTCATTCGTTTTTGAAAAGATTGAGACATGCGAATCATGTCTATTGGTATATATGCATGAAGAAACTCCATGCAGATGGATCGTTTGGACTCACTTGATTTTGAATCACTTGAGACATGCAAATAATACCACATGGGCAAGATGACTGAAAGGCCTCGTTTTCAGTTAGATGGAACAAGAGAGCAACTTGTTGGAAGTAATACATTTGATGTGTGCAGTCCAATGAGTGCTGAGGCACGCAGTGGATATCGATATGTTCTTACTTCACAGATGATTTGAGTAGATGCTGAGAATATTTACTTGATGAAACACAAGTCTGAATTATTGAAAGGTTCAAGTAATTTCAGAGTGAAGTTGAAGATCGTCGTGACAAGAGGATAAAATGTCTATGATATGATCATAGAGATATCTGAGTTACGAGTTTGGCACACAATTAAGACATTGCGGAAAGTGTTTCACAATTAATACCGCCTGGAACACCACAATGTGATGGTGTGTCCGTGTTGGAAATATGCCCTAGAGGCAATAATAAATGGTTATTATTATATTTCTGTGTTCATGATAATAGTCTATTATTCGTACTATAATTGTATTGTCCGGAAATCGTAATACATGTGTGAATACATAGACCACAACCTGTCCCTAGTAAGCCTCTAGTTGACTAGCTCGTTGATCAACAGATAGTCATGGTTTCCTGACTATGGACATTGGATGTCATTGATAACGGGATCACATCATTAGGAGAATGATGTGATGGACAAGACCCAATCCTAAGCATAGCATAAAAGATCGTGTAGTTTCGTTTGCTAGAGCTTTTCCAATGTCAAGTATCTTTTCCTTAGACCATGAGATCGTGCAACTCCCGGATACCGTAGGAGTGCTTTGGGTGTGCCAAACGTCACAACGTAAATGGGTGACTATAAAGGTGCATTACGGGTATCTCCGAAAGTGTCTGTTGGGTTGGCACGGATCGAGACTGGGATTTGTCACTCCGTGTAACGGAGAGGTATCTCTGGGCCCACTCGGTAATGCATCATCATAATGAGCTCAATGTGACTAAGGCGTTAGTCACGGGATCATGCATTGCGGTACGAGTAAAGAGACTTGCCGGTAACGAGATTGAACTAGGTATTGGGATACCGACGATCGAATCTCGGGCAAGTAACATACCGTTTGACAAAGGGAATTGCATACGGATTGATTGAATCCTCGACACCGTGGTTCATCCGATGATATCATCGTGGAACATGTGGGAGCCAACATGGGTATCCAGATCCCGCTGTTGGTTATTGACCGGAGAGGCGTCTCGGTCATGTCTGCATGTCTCCCGAACCCGTAGGGTCTACACACTTAAGGTCCGGTGACGCTAGGGTTGTAGAGATATATGTATGCGGAAACCCGAAAGTTGTTCGGAGTCCCGGATGAGATCCCGGACGTCACGAGAGGTTCCGGAATGGTCCGGAGGTAAAGATTTATATATGGGAAGTCTTATTTTGGTCGCCGGAAAAGTTTCGCGCTTTATCGGTATTGTACCGGGAGTGCCGAAAGGGGTCCGGGGGTCCACCAAGGGGGTCCACCAGCCCCGGGGGGGCCACATGGGCTGTAAGGGGTGCGCCTTGGCCTATATGGGCCAAGGGCACCAGCCCCAAGAGGCCCATGCGCAAGAGATAAGAAAAAAAAGGGAGAGTCCTAAAAGGGGAAGGCACCTCCGAGGTGCCTTGGGGGGGAAGGACTCCCCCCTGGCCGCACCCTTCCTTGAAGGAAGGGGCAAGGCTGCGCCCCCCCCCTCTCCCTTGGCCCTATATATAGTGGGGGGAAGGGAGGGCAGCAATATCTAAGCCTTGGGCGCCTCCATCCTCCCCTGCAACACCTCTCTCTCTCTCGCAGAAGCTCGGCGAAGCCCTGCCGGAGACCCGCTACATCCACCACCACGCCGTCGTGCTGTTGGATCTCCATCAACCTCTCCTTCCCCCTTGCTGGATCAAGAAGGAGGAGACGTCGCTGCACCGTACGTGTGTTGAACGCGGAGGTGCCGTCCGTTCGGCACTCGGTCATCGGTGATTTGGATCACGGCGAGTACGACTCCGTCATCCACGTTCATTGGAACGCTTCCGCTCGCGATCTACAAGGGTATGTAGATCCACTCCTTTCCCTTCGTTGCTAGTAGACTCCATAGATGCATCTTGGTGAGCGTAGGAAAATTTTAAATTATGCTACGATTCCCAACAGTGGCATCATGAGCCAGGTTATGCGTAGTTACTATGCACGAGTAGAACACAAAGAAGTTGTGGGCGTTGATGTTGCCAATTCTTCTTGCCGCTACTAGTCGTTTCTTGTTTCGGCGGCATTGTAGGATGAAGCGGCCCGGACCGACCTTACACGTACGCTTACGTGAGACAGGTTCCACCGATTGACATGCACTACTTGCATAAGGTGGCTAGCGGGTGTCTGTCTCTCCTACTTTAGTCGGAACGGATTCGACGAAAAGGGTCCTTATGAAGGGTAAATAGAAATTGGCAAATCACGTTGTGGTCATACGTAGGTAAGAAAACGTTCTTGTTAGAAACCTACAAACCACGTAAAACTTGCAACAACAATTAGAGGACGTCTAACTTGTTTTTGCAGCAAGTGATATATGTGATATGATATGGCCAGAAGATGTGATGAATGATATATGTGATGTATGAGATTGATCATATTCTTGTAATAGGAATCACGACTTGCATGTCGATGAGTATGACAACCGGCAGGAGCCATAGGAGTTGTCTTTATTATTTTGCATGACCTGCGTGTCATTGAATAAACGCCATGTAATTTACTTTACTTTGTTGCTAAACGCGTTAGCCATACAAGTAGAAGTAATCATTGGCGTGACGACTTCATGAAGACACAATGATGGAGATCATGATGATGGAGATCATGGTGTCATGCCGGTGAAGAAGATGATCATGGTGCCCCGAAGATGGAGATCAAAGGAGCATGATGATATTGGCCATATCATGTCACTATATGATTGCATGTGATGTTTATCATGTTTTTGCATCTTATTTGCTTAGAACGACGGTAGTAAGTAAGATGATCCCTTATAATAATTTCAAGAAAGTGTTCACCCTAACTGTGCATCGTTGCGAAGGTTCGTTGTTTCGAAGCACCACGTGATGATCGGGTGTGATAGATCCTAACGTTCGAATACAACGGGTGTTGACGAGCCTAGCATGTACAGACATGGCCTCGGAACACACGCAATACACTTAGGTTGACTTGACGAGCCTAGCATGTACAGACATGGCCTCGGAACACGGAGGACCGAAAGGTCGAGCATGAGTCGTATAGAAGATACGATCAACATGGAGATGTTCACCGATCTTGACTAGTCCGTCTCACGTGATGATCGGACACGGCCTAGTTGAACTCGGATCATGTTTCACTTAGATGACTAGAGGGATGTCTATCTGAGTGGGAGTTCATTAAATAATTTGATTATATGAACTTAATTATCATGAACTTAGTCTAAAATCTTTACACTATGTATTGTAGATCAAATGGCCCACGTTGTCCTCAATTTCAACGCGTTCCTAGAGAAAACCAAGCTGAAAGATGATGGCAGCAACTATACGGACTGGGTCCGGAACCTGAGGATCATCCTCATAGCAGCCAAGAAAGATTATGTCTTAGAAGCACCGCTAGGTGAAGCACCAATCCCTGAGAACCAAGACATTATGAACGCTTGGCAGCAGCGTGCTGATGATTACTCCCTCGTTCAGTGCGGCATGCTTTACAGCTTAGAACCGGGTCTCCAAAAGCGTTTTGAGAAACATGGAGCATATGAGATGTTCGAGGAGCTGAAACTGGTTTTTCAAGCTCATGCCCGGGTCGAGAGATATGATGTCTCCGACAAGTTCTTCAGCTGTAAAATGGAGGAGAACAGTTCTGTTAGTGAGCACATACTCAGAATGTCTGGGTTGCACAACCGCTTGTCTCAGCTGGGAGTTAATCTCCCGGATGACGCGGTCATTGACAGAATCCTCCAGTCGCTTCCACCAAGCTACAAGAGCTTTGTGATGAACTACAATATGCAGGGGATGGAAAAGACCATTCCCGAGGTATATTCAATGCTGAAATCAGCTGAGGTAGAGATCAGAAAAGAACATCAAGTGTTGATGGTGAATAAAACCACTAAGTTCAAGAAGGGCAAGGGTAAGAAGAACTTCAAGAAGGACGGCAAGGGAGTTGCCGCGCCCGGTAAGCCAGTTACCGGGAAGAAGTCAAAGAATGGACCCAAGCCCGAGACTGAGTGCTTTTATTGCAAGGGAAGTGGTCACTGGAAGCGGAACTGCCCTAAATATTTAGCGGACAAGAAGAAGGCCGGCAACACCCAAGGTATATGTGATATACAAGTAATTGATGTGTACCTTACCAGTACTCGTAGTAGCTCCTGGGTATTTGATACCGGTGCGGTTGCTCATATTTGTAACTCAAAACAGGAACTACGGAATAAACGGAGACTGGCAAAGGACGAGGTGACGATGCGCGTCGGGAATGGTTCCAAGGTCGATGTGATCGCCGTCGGCACGCTACCTCTGCATCTACCCACGGGATTAGTTTTAAACCTCAATAATTGTTATTTAGTGCCAGCTTTGAGCATGAACATTGTATCTGGATCTCGTTTAATTCGAGATGGCTACTCATTTAAATCTGAGAATAATGGTTGTTCTATTTATTTGAGAGATATGTTTTATGGTCATGCCCCGCTGGTCGATGGTTTATTTTTGATGAATCTCGAACGTGATGTTACACATGTTCATAGTGTGAATACCAAAAGATGTAAAGTTGATAACGATAGTCCCACATACTTGTGGCACTGCCGCCTTGGTCACATTGGTGTCAAGCGCATGAAGAAGCTCCATGCAGATGGGCTTTTGGAGTCTCTTGATTACGAATCATTTGACACGTGCGAACCATGCCTCATGGGTAAGATGACCAAGACTCCGTTCTCCGGAACAATGGAGCGAGCAACCAACTTATTGGAAATCATACATACCGATGTGTGTGGTCCAATGAGTGTTGAGGCTCGCGGAGGATATCGTTATGTTCTCACTCTCACTGATGACTTAAGTAGATATGGGTATGTCTACCTAATGAAACACAAGTCTGAAACCTTTGAAAAGTTCAAGGAATTTCAGAGTGAAGTCGAGAATCAACGTGACAGGAAAATAAAATTCTTACGATCAGATCGTGGTGGAGAATATTTAAGTCACGAATTTGGTACACACTTAAGGAAATGTGGAATAGTTTCACAACTCACGCCGCCTGGAACACCTCAGAGAAATGGTGTGTCCGAACGTCGTAATCGCACTCTATTGGATATGGTGCGATCTATGATGTCTCTTACCGATTTACCGCTCTCATTTTGGGGTTATGCTTTAGAGACTGCCGCATTCACTTTAAATAGGGCACCGTCTAAATCCGTTGAGACGACACCGTATGAATTATGGTTTGGGAAGAAACCTAAGCTGTCGTTTCTAAAACTTTGGGGATGCGATGCTTATGTCAAGAAACTTCAACCTGAAAAGCTCGAACCCAAATCGGAAAAATGCGTCTTCATAGGATACCCTAAGGAAACTATTGGGTACACCTTCTACCTCAGATCCGAAGGCAAGATCTTCGTTGCCAAGAATGGGTCCTTTCTAGAGAAGGAGTTTCTCTCGAAAGAATTGAGTGGGAGGAAAGTGGAACTTGATGAGGTGATAGTCACCCCTTCCGAGTCGGAAAATAGCGCAGCGCGGGAAAATGTTCCTGTGGTGCCTACACCGACGGGGGAGGAAGTTAATGATGATGATCATGAAGCTTCGGATCAAGTTGCCACTGAACTTCGTAGGTCCACAAGGACACGTTCCGCACCAGAGTGGTACGGCAACCCTGTCCTTGAAATCATGTTGTTAGACAATGGTGAACCTTCGAACTATGAAGAAGCGATGGCGGGCCCGGATTCCGACAAATGGCTAGAAGCCATGAAATCTGAGATAGAATCCATGTATGAAAACAAAGTATGGACTTTGACTGACTTGCCCGATGAGCGGCGAGCCATAGAAAACAAATGGATCTTTAAGAAGAAGACGGACGCAGATGGTAATGTGACCATCTACAAAGCTCGACTTGTCGCTAAGGGTTATCGACAAGTTCAAGGGGTTGACTATGATGAGACTTTCTCACCCGTAGCGAAGCTGAAGTCCGTCCGAATCATGTTAGCAATTGCCGCATACTATGATTATGAGATATGGCAGATGGACGTCAAAACGGCATTCCTTAACGGCTTCCTTAAGGAAGAGTTGTATATGATGCAGCCGGAAGGTTTTGTCGATCCTAAGAATGCTAGCAAAGTATGCAAGCTCCAACGCTCAATCTATGGGCTGGTGCAAGCATCTCGGAGTTGGAACATTCGCTTTGATGAGATGATCAAAGCGTTTGGGTTTACACAGACTTATGGAGAAGCCTGTGTTTACAAGAAAGTGAGTGGGAGCTCTGTAGCATTTCTCATATTATATGTGGATGACATATTATTGATGGGAAATGATGTAGAATTCTTGGAAAGTATAAAGGCCTATTTGAATAAGTGTTTTTCAATGAAGGACCATGGAGAAGCTGCTTATATATTAGGCATCAAGATCTATAGAGATAGATCAAGACGCCTCATTGGTCTTTCACAGAGTACATACCTTGACAAGATATTGAAGAAGTTCAGTATGGATCAGTCCAAGAAGGGGTTCTTTCCTGTATTGCAAGGTGTGCAATTGAGCACGGCTCAATGCCCGACCACGGCGGAAGATATAGAAGAGATGAGTGTCATCCCCTATGCCTCGGCCATAGGGTCTATTATGTATGCCATGCTGTGTACCAGACCTGATGTAAACCTTGCCGTAAGTTTGGTAGGAAGGTACCAAAGTAATCCCGGCAAGGAACACTGGACAGCGGTCAAGAATATCCTGAAGTACCTGAAGAGGACTAAGGATATGTTTCTCGTTTATGGAGGTGACGAAGAGCTCGTCGTAAAGGGTTACGTCGACGCTAGCTTCGACACAGATCTGGATGACTCGAAGTCACAGACCGGATACGTGTATATTTTGAATAGAGGAGCAGTAAGCTGGTGCAGTTGCAAGCAGAGCGTCGTGGCGGGATCTACATGTGAAGCGGAATACATGGCAGCCTCGGAGGCAGCACAGGAAGCAGTCTGGATGAAGGAGTTCATTACCGACCTAGGGGTGATTCCCAATGCGTCGGGCCCGATGACTCTCTTCTGTGACAACACTGGAGCTATTGCCCTTGCGAAGGAGCCCAGGTTTCACAGGAAGACCAGGCATATCAAGCGTCGCTTCAACTCCATTCGTGAAAGTGTTCAAAATGGAGACATAGATATTTGTAAAGTACATACGGACCTGAATGTAGCAGATCCGTTGACTAAACCTCTCCCTAGGGCAAAACATGATCAACACCAGGACGCAATGGGTGTTCGATTCATCACAATGTAACTAGATTATTGACTCTAGTGCAAGTGGGAGACTGTTGGAAATATGCCCTAGAGGCAATAATAAATGGTTATTATTATATTTCTGTGTTCATGATAATAGTCTATTATTCGTGCTATAATTGTATTGTCCGGAAATCGTAATACATGTGTGAATACATAGACCACAACCTGTCCCTAGTAAGCCTCTAGTTGACTAGCTCGTTGATCAACAGATAGTCATGGTTTCCTGACTATGGACATTGGATGTCATTGATAACGGGATCACATCATTAGGAGAATGATGTGATGGACAAGACCCAATCCTAAGCATAGCATAAAAGATCGTGTAGTTTCGTTTGCTAGAGCTTTTCCAATGTCAAGTATCTTTTCCTTAGACCATGAGATCGTGCAACTCCCGGATACCGTAGGAGTGCTTTGGGTGTGCCAAACGTCACAACGTAACTGGGTGACTATAAAGGTGCATTACGGGTATCTCCGAAAGTGTCTGTTGGGTTGGCACGGATCGAGACTGGGATTTGTCACTCCGTGTAAACGGAGAGGTATCTCTGGGCCCACTCGGTAATGCATCATCATAATGAGCTCAATGTGACTAAGGCGTTAGTCACGGGATCATGCATTGCGGTACGAGTAAAGAGACTTGCCGGTAACGAGATTGAACTAGGTATTGGGATACCGACGATCGAATCTCGGGCAAGTAACATACCGTTTGACAAAGGGAATTGCATACAGATTGATTGAATCCTCGACACCGTGGTTCATCCGATGATATCATCGTGGAACATGTGGGAGCCAACATGGGTATCCAGATCCCGCTGTTGGTTATTGACCGGAGAGGCGTCTCGGTCATGTCTGCATGTCTCCCGAACCCGTAGGGTCTACACACTTAAGGTCCGGTGACGCTAGGGTTGTAGAGATATATGTATGCGGAAACCCGAAAGTTGTTTGGAGTCCCGGATGAGATCCCGGACGTCACGAGAGGTTCCGGAATGGTCCGGAGGTAAAGATTTATATATGGGAAGTCTTATTTTGGTCGCCGGAAAAGTTTCGCGCTTTATCGGTATTGTACCGGGAGTGCCGAAAGGGGTCCGGGGGTCCACCAAGGGGGTCCACCAGCCCCCGGGGGGCCACATGGGCTTTAAGGGGTGCGCCTTGGCCTATATGGGCCAAGGGCACCAGCCCCAAGAGGCCCATGCGCAAGAGATAAGAAAAAAAGGGAGAGTCCTAAAAGGGGAAGGCACCTCCGAGGTGCCTTGGGGGGGAAGGACTCCCCCCTGGCCGCACCCTTCCTTGAAGGAAGGGGCAAGGCTACGCCCCCCCTCTCCCTTGGCCCTATATATAGTGGGGGGAAGGGAGGGCAGCAATATCTAAGCCTTGGGCGCCTCCATCCTCCCCTGCAACACCTCTCTCTCTCTCGCAGAAGCTCGGCGAAGCCCTGCCGGAGACCCGCTACATCCACCACCACGCCGTCGTGCTGTTGGATCTCCATCAACCTCTCCTTCCCCCTTGCTGGATCAAGAAGGAGGAGACGTCGCTGCACCGTACGTGTGTTGAACGCGGAGGTGCCGTCCGTTCGGCACTCGGTCATCGGTGATTTGGATCACGGCGAGTACGACTCCGTCATCCACGTTCATTGGAACGCTTCCGCTCGCGATCTACAAGGGTATGTAGATCCACTCCTTTCCCTTTGTTGCTAGTAGACTCCATAGATGCATCTTGGTGAGCGTAGGAAAATTTTAAATTATGCTACGATTCCCAACAGTCCGAACATCATAACTGCACCCTATTGGATATGGTGCATACCATGATGTCTCTTATCGAATCACCACTATCGTTTATGGGTTAAGCATTAGAGACAACCGCATTCACTTTAAAAGGGGCACCACGCAATTCCGTTGAGACGACACCGTTTAGAGAAACCTAAGTTGTCGTTTCTTAAAAGTTTGGGGCTGCGATGCTTATGTGAAAAAGTTTCAGGCTGATAAGCTCGAACCCAAAGCGGATAAATGCATCTTCATAGAATACCCAAAACAGTTGGGTATACCTCCTGTTTCAGATCTGGAAGTAAGCAGGTCCTTTCTCGAGAAAAAGTTTCTCTCGAAAGAATTGAGTGGGAGGATGGTGGAGACTTGATGAGGTTATTGAACCATAACTTCAACTAGTGTGTAGCAGGGCACAGGAAGTTGTTCCTGTGGCACCTACACCAATTGAAGTGGAAGCTTATGATAGTGATCATGAAACTTCGGATCAAGTCACTACCAAACCTCGTAGGTCGATAAGGATGCGTACTACTTCACAGTGGTACGTAATCCTGTCTTGGAAGTCATGTTGCTAGACAACAATGAACCTACGAGCTATGGAGAAGCGATGGTGGGCCCGGATTCCGACGAATGGCTCGAGGCCATGAAATCTGAGAGAGGATCCATGTATAAAAGCAAAGTGTAGACTTTGGAAGAAATACTTGATGGTCGTAAGGCTGTTGGGTGCAGATGGATTTTAAAAGGAAGACAGACAATGATGGTAAGTGTCACCATTAAGAAAGCTCGGCTTGTCGTTAAGATGTTTTCCGACAAGTTCAAGGAGTTGACTGCGATGAGACTTTCTCACTCGTAGCGATGCTAAGAGTCTGTTGGAATTATATTAGCAGTTACTGCATTATTTATGAAATCTTGCAGATAGGATGTCAAAACATTGTTTCCTCGACGATTTTCTTGAGGAAAGGTTGTATGTGATACAACCAGAAGGTTTTGTCAATCCTGAAAGATGCTAACAAGTATGCAAAGCTCCAGCAATCCTTCTAAGGATTTGAGTAAGCATCTCGGAGTTGGAATGTACGCTTTGATGAGATGATCAAAGATTTTGGGTTTATACAAAGTTTATGAGAAACTTGTATTTCCAAAGAAGTGAGTGGGAGCACTATAGAATTTCTGATGAGTATATGTTGTTGACATATTGTTGATCAGAGACGATGTAGAATTTCTGGAAAGCATACAGGGTTATTTGAAAAGTGTTTTTCCATGGAAAACCTGGATTAAGCTACTTGAACATTGAGCATCAAGATCTATAAGGATAGATCAAAAACGCTTAATAGTACTTTCAAATGAATACATACCGTGCCAAGTTTTTGAAGGAGTTCAAAATAGATCAGCAAAGAAGGAGTTCTTGGCTGTGTTACAAGGTGTGAGTATTGAGTAAGACTCAAGACCTGACCACAGCAGAAGAGAGAGAAAGGACGAAGGTCGTCCTCTATGCTTTAGACGTAGGCTCTACAGTATGCTATGCTGTGTACCGCACATGAAGTGTGCCTTGCCATGAGTTGGTCAAGGGGTACAATAGTGATCCGGGAATGGATCACATGACAGCGGTCGAACTTATCCTTAGTATCTAGTGGACTAAGGAATTTTCTCGATTATGGAGGTGAAAAGGGGTTTGTCGTAAAGGGTTACGTCGATGCGAACTTTGACACTAATCCGGATGACTCTGAGTAGTAAACCGGATTCGTATAGTAGAGCAGTTATTTGAAATGGCTCCAAGTAGCGCGTGGTAGCGGCATCTACAAGATGACATAGATATTCGTAAAGCACACACGGATCTGAAAGGTTCAGGCCCGTTGACTAATAACCTCTCTCACAAGCATAACATGATCAAACCAGAACTCATTGAATGTTAATCACATAGTGATGTGAACTAGATTGTTGACTCTAGTAAACTCTTTGGATGTTGGTCACATGGTGATGTGACCTGTGAGTGTTAATCACATGGTGATGTGAACTAGATTATTGACTCTAGTGCAAGTGGGAGACTGTTGGAAATATGCCCTAGAGGCAATAATAAATTGGTTATTATTATATTTCCTTGTTCATGATAATCGTTTATTATCCATGCTAAAATTGTATTGATAGGAAACTCATATACATGTGTGGATACATAGACAACACCATGTCCCTAGTAAGCCTCTAGTTGACTAGCTCGTTGATCAATAGATGGTTACGGTTTCCTGACCATGGACATTGGATGTCGTTGATAACGGGATCACATCATTAGGAGAATGATGTGATGGACAAGACCCAATCCTAAGCCTAGCACAAGATCGTGTAGTTCGTTTGCTAAGAGCTTTTCTAATGTCAAGTATCATTTCCTTAGACCATGAGATTGTGCAACTCCCGGATACCGTAGGAATGCTTTGGGTGTACCAAATGTCACAACTTAACTGGGTGGCTATAAAGGTGCACTACAGGTATCTCCGAAAGTGTCTGTTGGGTTGGCACGAATCGAGACTGGGATTTGTCACTCCGTGTAAACGGAGAGGTATCTCTGGGCCCACTCGGTAGGACATCATCATAATGTGCACAATGTGACCAAGGAGTTGATCACGGGATGATGTGTTACGGAACGAGTAAAGAGACTTGCCGGTAACGAGATTGAACAAGGTATCGGGATACCAACGATCGAATCTCGGGCAAGTAACATACCGATAGACAAAGGGAATTGTATACGGGATTGATTGAATCCCCGACATCGTGGTTCATCCGATGAGATCATCGTGGAACATGTGGGAGCCAACATGGGTATCCAGATCCCGCTGTTGGTCATTGGCCGGAGAACGTCTCGGTCATGTCTGCATGGTTCCCGAACCCGTAGGGTCTACACACTTAAGGTTCGATGACGCTAGGGTTATAGGGAATAGATATACGTGGTTACCGAATGTTGTTCGGAGTCCCGGATGAGATCCCGGACGTCACGAGGAGTTCCGGAATGGTCCGGAGGTAAAGATTTATATATGGGAAGTCCTGTTTTGGTCATCGGAAAAGTTTCGGGTGCTATCGGTAACGTACCGGGACCACCGGGAGGGTCCCGGGGGTCCACCAGGTGGGGCCACCGGCCCCAGAGGGCTGCGTGGGCCAAGTGTGGGAAGGGACCAGCCCCTAGGTGGGCTGGTGCGCCTCCCACAAGGGGCCCAAGGCGCAGGGAAGGGGGGAAGGGTGAAACCCTAGGCTCAGATGGGCCTAAGGCCCACCTAGTGGTGCGCCCCCTCTCTCCCCCCTTGGCCGCCCCTCCAAGTCCCATCTAGGGCTGGCCGCACCCCTTTGGGGGGAACCCTAGATGGGGGCGCAGCCCCTCCCCCTCCCCTATATATAGTGGGGGTTTTGGGGCTGCCATAGATGATGAGAACATCTCTCTCTTGGCGCACCCTACCCCTCTCCCTCCTCGTCTCTCGCAGTGCTTGGCGAAGCCCTGCTGGAGTGCCACGCTCCTCCATCACCACCATGCCGTTGTGCTGCTGCTGGACGGAGTCTTCCCCAACCTCTCCCTCTCTCCTTGCTGGATCAAGGCGTGGGAGACGTCATCGGGCTGCACGTGTGTTGAACGCGGAGGCGCCGTGGTTCGACGCTTAGATCGGAATCAACCGCGATCTGAATCGCTACGAGTACGACTCCTTCATCCGCGTTCTTGCAACGCTTCCGCATCGCGATCTACAATGGTATGTAGATGCACTCCCCTTCCCCTCGGTGCTAGATTACTCCATAGATTGATCTTGGTGATGCGTAGAAAATTTTGAATTTCTGCTACATTCCCCAACAGGATACACAAAGGATCCATCAGGAACATCTCATAGAATAAGTCTTACAATTTCCTCATGGAAGAATGGATAACCTTGCTAAAAAGGAAACTATAACAGTAGGTCCTCCGCCCAGGTGTGCTAGGCATGACATCACCTTACCAGGTCTTATAAAGACCAAAGTTATGACTCTTGGAAAAATGTCCCAACCATCATATCTGACCGAGATCCAGATCTGATTTGTGTCAGGATACCTCAGGCTCAGGATGCTTGAGAAGAAAAGGTGCAACACCAACTGACGAGATGACATTGTAAGATTCTCGGGAAATGACTATGGAAGTGAGTTCCGAGACAAGGGTTCATCATCATTAAACCAAGGAGAGGATGAGGGGGTGGTTGATGGACTCGGCGGCAATCCATCGAGATTTCCACAATTATGTGAACATGGAGATAACATTTGTCAGATCAAATGGTATAATGTTGTATGCTCGAGCAAAATATACATAATTAAACATTGGTTGAAAGGTACACCCGAAATATGGGTTTAGGTAGCATGATCAATGGTAGAATGGTGACTCGATAACCAATGGTCTAAGAATGAAATGTCGACCACTAACTTCAAAGCAATAGGGTTGCTAGAAGTTTTGAATTCGCACGTCACAATTCATTGTCGGCATTCCCGGTTAGAAATAACCCGGGGACAAGAAAAGAACGGAGATGACGAGAAGTGTTACTATATCAAGAATTTTTAAGAGGTGGAGCAGTCCTCACAACGTTCTTGACATCAAAGATGGTAATACTCCGCGGTAGAACATAACATAAGTTAGATAGCAAGGAACTCAAGGTTCAACACAAAACGAAAACAAGTTTTGTGTTGGAGGGAATGCAATAATGTTGTCGATGATAACCCAAATCATCGAGGGCAAAGGATGGTATTTCTTATCAAGAATTCGATAGATATCTTGGAAGACCTCAGAATGTTGATGATGATCCCGACACATTTGTCGAGAGGTTTCGAGAAGATGTAACTGATCGGCGATGACATCAAGTCAACGGAATGATGAAGCAAAAAGTTATTGGAATCATGGGTAAGACACAAACTCGAAATCAAGCTTGCTGTTCAAGGACAAACGATATGACGAGGAAGATAGATTGTAAGATTAGCTCACCGCCAAAATTTGTGCTATGGGAAGAAGGACCCGGTAGCACAGTTAAATTTGGTACGATAATGATATAGCCGATCAGGCTAGGAATGACTTGAAGGATTATTAATCTCGTAAGCAACGAGAATTACTTAGAGTTATTGAATCGTAGTGTGGAATCAATTCACTTATCGGTGTTCTCGAGTGACTTAACTCAGAACCCGGGGGAAAATCTGAAAACGGTGAGAAGAAATACTAGATGAAGACTCATATGAAGCAACACAGTTCTTTGATACTCTCGAGATACCGGAGGGTATTACTCGAAGAAAGATCGACATAGGGGTTGCGGAGATGTATTGATATGTAGAAGACAAGTGTTTTCACTTGTCTGAGAAATGGTATTTAAAGGAGAACATGGTCGGAACCACGACTGCCAAGGGTCAATTCACCGATATCAGATAATATTATATCAAGGAAATAGTTATTATTACAAGAAGCTTCCATGATAGGATCTACATCGTGTCCATGGGCATGAACACAAAGTTCAAGGTCGACTCCCACTTCCTCAATGCATAACCTTTCATTCACTTCTTGCTCTTATTAAAAATGAGTTGATTGTGGAAACCTACCTGGGGAATTAACAGAGGAGTATGACCCGTGAAAACTTTCGGGTTCACACAGATTAAGAAAGGCATAGGTTCAACCCATCGGGGTACCTTAGGAACATAAACCATAATCTTTTAGAAGTAATTAATACAAGCTTGAAAGTAGAGCATGGTCTAGAAAGCGGAGGATACAATTTACCAAAGGCATTATGTATCCGAGGAAAGGCTCACAAGGTTATTGAATAAGGAGGACACTGCCGAATAATAATCCAATAAAGGATCTGACGGTCCATCGCGGAGCTGATGTGAGCATCGGCCCACAACCAGTTGAAGAAAGGATGCAAGGGCATCAGATTATAGAACATCTGAATGATTCGATGCTTAGATATCAAAGGAATTATGATTTCCAAATCGAAGGATCAGAAGCAGACGCTCTGATCAAGGGTGGATAAGTTCAATAGACCTAAGGGTACAATTGACGGCAAACAGATTGGTCGAGAACAAGCTCATGTTCAAAATGACGTCTGAGCCAGAAAGATAATTTAAAAGGATCAACTGATGATTGCGTGCATTCGCACTCATGTTGAATCAATAGGATCAAAATGACGGTGTCTAAGGATACTAACGAATATTGCCAGACATATGGAAAGCATCCATAATGCAAGCAGACAAATATTGCAGAGCAATAAGCTACTGAGGAATTTTGGAGGATCGAATAGTATTTCGAAGACCATTGTGAAACACATGAACAACTGGGGATGAGTGGATACTCGATAAGGGCGAGAAATTATCCGTAGGGGTATTCAGGTGGAAAGGAACTGCAAGGCAGTAGGCACAAAGTATTCTTGGATCAATAGAGAGAATTTCAGGATATCTTGTAATGACAAGATCAACTGGGAACAAAAGTAAGAATGACCGATGTATGTATTTATCCATAGGGATATTTCGGTGGTAGGGAATTGCAAAAGCAACGGACTCAAAGTCTCGAGTGAACATCGGAGAGTATCTTCGGAATCCTTCGGTGCAGCACGCGATCATTTGCGCTAAGGGCTCTCCGGGAGGAAGTGGTTACGAGAACCTAGAGTTAGAGTTAGTAAATTCATTTTAACCCGAATAGAAGAGAGGTCAGAGTCCCAGAGTATAGGTCGAGGAATAAAAGATCCTAATACCACCCAATGGCGATGCGGGCCCGTAAGGCGCACAACCATGTTAGTAAAAGTTTTGTAATGTCTAGACTCGACTTTGGCCAAGGAGTGTGGAAGGGGGATTCCTACAGGCAGTCGGCTTTGATACCAACTTGTGACGCCCCCGATTCAATCGTACACTAATCATGCACGCAAACGTGTACGATCAAGATCAGGGACTCACGAGAAGATATCACAACACAACTCTAAAAACATAAATAATTCATACAAGCATCATAATACAAGCCAGGGGCCTCGAGGGCTCGAATACAAGTGCTCGATCATAGACGAGTCAGCGGAAGCAACAATATCTGAGTACAGACATAAGTTAAACAAGTTTGCCTCAAGAAGGCTAGCACAAACTGGGATACAGATCGAAAGAGGCGCAGGCCTCCTGCCTGGGATCCTCCTAACTACTCCTGGTCGTCGTCAGCGGCCTGCACGTAGTAGTAGGCACCTCCGGTGTAATAGGAGTCGTCGTCGACGGTGGCGTCTGGCTCCTGGGCTCCGGCATCTGGTTGCGACAACCAGGTAGAAGGGAAAGGGGGAAAAGAGGGAGAAAAGCAACCGTGAGTACTCATCCAAAGTACTCGCAAGCAAGGAGCTACACTACATATGCATGGGTAAATGTGTAAAGGGCCATATCGGTGGACTGAACTGCAGAATTCCAGAATAAGAGGGGGATAGCTAATCCTGTCGAAGACTATGCTTCAGGCCACCTCCATCTTGCAGCATGTAGAAGAGGGTAGATGGTAAGTTCACCAAGTAGCATCGCATAGCATAAACCTACCCGGCGATCCCCTCCTCGTCGCCCTGTTAGAGAGCGATCACCAGGTTATATCTGGCACTTGGAAGGGTGTGTTTTATTAAGTATCCGGTTCTAGTTGTCATAAGGTCAAGGTACAACTCCAAGTCGTCCTGTTACCGAAGATCACGGCTATTCGAATAGATAAACTTCCCTGCAGGGGTGCACCACATTACCCGACACGCTCGATCCCCTTTGGCCGGACACACTTTCCTGGGTCATGCATGGCCTCGGAAGATCAACACATCGCAGCCCTACCTAGGCTCAACAGAGAGGTCAGCACGCCGGTCTAAATCCTATGGCGCAGGGGTCTGGGCCCATCACCCATTGCACACATGCACGTTGCGAGGGCGGCCGAAAGCAGGCCTAGCCTAGTAGGCGTTCCAGTCCAATCCGGCGCGCGTCGCTCCATCGCTAACGTCAAAAAGAGCTTCGGCTAATACCACGACGCCGGTTGCCCATATCTTGTCCCACGTGGCGGTTAGTGCGTATAAGGTCAACGACCCAACTCAGATCAAATACCAAGATCTCGTTAAGCGTGTTATTAAAGTAACCGCGAACGCCGACCAGGGCCATGCCACCTCTCTCCTAGGTGGTCTCAACCTGCCCTGTCGCTTTGCCACAAAGATCCACTCAGAGGGCCGTTGGGATAAAGGTCCTTTCAGCCCCCAATCCGTGAATCACTCGCGGGTGCTCCACGAGCCGACCCGACTTTAGTCACCACATGTATCATGTATAAAGTATATAGTATATACCCGTGATCACCTCCCTAGTGATCACGGCCCAATAGTATAGCATGGCAGACAGACAAGAATGTAGGGCCACTGATGAAACACTAGCATCCTATACTAAGCATGTAGGATTGCAGGTAAAGGTACACAACAGTAGTAGCAAGGACAGGCTATGCATCAGGATAGGATTAACGAAAAGCAGTAACATGCTACACTACTCTAATGCAAGCAGTATAGAGAAGAATAGGCGATATCAGGTGATCAAGGGGGAGGGGCTTGCCTGGAAGCTCAGCCGTGAAGGAGGGGTCGTCAACACCGTAGTCGTACTAGGTAGCAGCGGCGTCGGTCTCGGTGTCTAACGAGAGAAGAGGGGGAAGAAACAATAAATATAATGAAAACATAAGCACGGCGGTGCATGACAAGATAATGCGCGGTGCTAGGTGTGCCCTAACGCGGTAGGAGGTGATACCGACGAAGGGGGGAAACATCCGAGAAAGTATCCCCGGTGTTTCGCGTTTTCGGACAGACGAACCGGAGGTGAAATGTTGCAGGTTCGCTATGCTAGGGATGTGTGGCGGGCGAACGGGTTGCGTATTCGGATTCGGCTCGTCGTTCTGAGAAACTTTCATGTATAAAACTTTTTCATCCGAGTTACGGTTTATTTTCTATGATTTATCAAAGTTTTAGGCATTTTTAAAATTTATTTAATTACTTAAACTGAACATTATCAAGAACAGTGAAAGGTGATGTCAGCATGACATCACCATGACATCAGCAGGTCAAACCCAGCTGACAAGAGTCAAACCTGGCATGTGGGTCCAGCAGGACCCACCCGTCATCCTCTATTTAGGTTAATTAGGGTTTAGCTAATCTAATTACTGTTTAACCAAACTAACTATTTAATTAGATTAATTAAGCAGGATTAATTAACTTAATTAATTCACTAATTAATTAATTATTGATTTTATTAATTCATTTTTATTTTATTTCCTATTTATAGAAACGTTCTGGGGGCGGGGCCCGTTTGCCATAGGCCCATAGGCCTAGCGGGTCGGGCAAGAAGCGGGACAAGCGCCCGAACGGGTGCGTGCCCGAGGGGCGCTGGACACACACGGCGTATGCCGGCGCCGGCGACCAGGCCCAGGGGAGGCGGCGGAGGGGGACGTCGGCTGGAGGTGGTAGCGCGGGGGCGCGTGCGCGCGAGGGGCTGCGGACGCGTGCGGGAACGGCAGGCGCGGCCTGGGCAGGAACGGGACGAGCGAGGTGTGGGCGCGGGACGCGCGCGTGCTGCGGAGCAGGGCGAGTGCCGTGGCGGACCGGGACGGCAAGTGCAGCGGCGGCCTCGGCACGCAATGCGTGGCCACGGGGAGGAGGGGCTGCAGGGAAGGCAGAGCAGCGGCAGTAGCAGAGCAGCAGCTGCAGCAGCGGGGCGGCCACGCGCGCGAGCAGGGGCGATGCGGGGCGCGGTCAGCGCGCACTGAGCGTGCGCGTCGGTGCAGGCAGGCGCGTCCAGGAGCAGGGGACGGCCACGGCGGCGGGAGCGGGTGCAGGCGGTGCGCGCGCACGAGGGAAAAGGGAAGGAGAGGGTGAGCTCACGGGGGCCGTAGGGATGGGGCAGCGGGGCGCGAGGAGGGCGACGGGGACGACGACGTCGGAGAGGAAGCAGGCCGGCGAGGAGGAAGAGGCAGGCCGACGAGGTGGCGTCTAGGGCGGCGGCGGTGGTCGACGCAGCAAGGGGGTGAGGCGTCGACGTCGTCGTTCAAACCCCACCCCGATCCAGATGGGATTGAGAGGTGGTGGGGGAGAGAGGGATGCGATGTGGGAGAGTGGGGGGTTACGGGTTAGGGTTTCCCCCGGAGTGGGGATATGGAGGAGGGGAGTGGGCGCCGGCTGGGCCGGCCTGGCTAGCCCAGTGCCCAGCTGGGCCGAGGCCCAGCGGGCGGGGGGGGGGGGGGCTTTATTTTCTTTTGTTCTTTTTTTTATGTTCTTTTCCTTTTATTTATTCGTTTCTGTTTTATTTTAGTTACATTTTATTTTTAATGTAGTAAAATATGACAATAGCTCCAAAAATAGTGTTTCAAAATAACCCACTACCCTAAAAAGTTTTACCTCAAAATAAAATAGTTTATCGTTTTATAAAATATTAAAGGCACTTATTTAATCGTTTCAACTACTGTTTTAATCACTTCAGAGTATTAAAACATTTTATAAAAGTGGGGTTTCTTCCCCACGATTAACTTTGCATTATTTGGCATAACCCAGACATTTTAGTTTTAAAGTTTGAAACTTTTGTTGTTTGCCTTTAATTCAATTTTGAATTTGAATGGGTTTTGAACTAACCCGAGATTAACTACAGTGACAAAGGTGACATGGCATCATTAGCAGGGAATTACTGTAGTCTAATTATCCAGGCGTCACAATTTCTATATTTGAATTCCTAAAGACAAGATCTTTAGAACAAGACCAATATTCAATATATTTAAGCGTAGTTTGAATTTTACTGTTCATTCACTTTGGCATTTCAAAAAAATGGAATTAACTCATTTCAAAATACTCGTTCCACTTTGTTTTAAAAACTGAGTTCACAATTAAGAAAACAAATTTGAGTCATTCAGAAATATAAATTTAACTCATTCTAAAATAGATTTAACTCATTTTGGAAAACTAATTTTATTCAATTTAAAACATTGATTTCACTCGTACCAAAACACATATTTAAGTCATTTCAAAGAACTGGTTTCGCTCATTTCGAAAAGGTGATTTCACTCATTTCAAAAAACTAAATTCACTCATTTTGAAACACTGATCTCACTTATTCCCGAACACATATTCCACTCGTTTACAAAAACAATTTCACTCTTATCAGAAAACAGATTACGCTCGTGTCAAAAAACAAATTTAACTCGAGATTTGCCGGTGATGCCTGATGGTTATTAATATTTCCCTTGCGTTGTCCATCAGAGCCCTCGGCAAATCTTGAGCATTGTCAATGGTTTTAAGACAGACTAGATAGCTGCACTAATTCAAACTTACACCCCATCGATCGATCAAAGTTTCACATTAATAGAAACAACATCATCGCATTTATCATCTATATAATGCTAAACTGACATCATCCAAACACTCTGAATTTCTGTTTTAACGTGTACATATTGTAGCTTCCACACTGGGAAAGCATAGAGATCAGAACAGCAATCCACGGAGCAGGCAGTATCAGAATAGCAACAATTTCAGCGATGCTTCCAGGACTATTACCAATTGGGCGTGCACTTATAGGTCGTGTTGCCAAAGCTCCAAGGAAATTTCCTGCCAAAATTCCATCGACATGATTCTTATCACCCATCTCCAATCAGAACAAAAAACCATATTGACATTGCTCAATATTTGAAGGTGAGGTCTGATGGTCACCGCCACAGTGAAACGCGGGGATTCGGAAATTGAAAGCAAGGACCGGAGATGACTACGTAAGTGGAACGCCTAGTTAAATCAGACATAACTGGTACTCCATCCGTCCCAAATGTATCAGTGTCAAAAGTGGTCTTACATTTTGGGACAGATGGAGTACGTAGCTAGCTCCTAACTCAACTAATCCCAAGTTGGAAGGAGTTCATGTCTACTTCTCAAAAAACCGAGATCAAGATAGTGACTAGTACCCGTAGCAGCTTATCAGCAGGTAACAATCCCGATTTCAATTTGAAATTACCTACTCAAAAGATAAAAACAAGAGATGGTATCCTAAAAGTTCAGAGCAGTCCATCTAACCTTTTGGCGTTAGGCAACGACAGCAGTAGTTGCTCCTGGCCTGGGTTGCATCATCCGCCTTGGCTCGATTGCTTCTGGCAAGGAAAACGCCAGTGCCAATGTGAAAGGTGATGATGCCTAGAATGCCACGAGTTTTGCTGCTCCTGCTGAGGGAGTATGGTCGATTTTTTTTTGTTATAGTCTTCATAAAAAAGATGAAGTAAATAAATTGGACTGAAGATACATGTTCAGTTTATTAACTGCAATAGAATATAACTAAAGCAGAGCTAAGTGTAAGAAACACGCTGATTACTGAATGTGGATCAGTGTGGAGAAAGAACTGAACTTATATGTCAGATACTGCTGGATGTGGATGCTCTTTTCTATTGCAACATGCACAAACTGATACATATATTATTGATTATTTAACAGCAATGCCAAGCAAAGCCAAGCATTGATACCGATGAATCGGCTTATACACAAAGGAAAAACAAAACCCCCAAGCTGAGGCACATTGGATATGCCTCATGACGGTATAGAATGCCTTCACAGTTCCTCCAGGGCTACCAGCTGCAGGAGATACGGTGTAGGAATACACGATTGATTATATTACTGTTGCGTGGAGATGCCAAAGCCAAATCCGGTGCCTTGCAGCGCCTGTTGGACAATTGCATCGAGCCGTGCCGCCATCTCCGGCGTCATGGTGTTGATCCAGTCACCGGACACCCCCTTCCTGAAGAAGGAATGGTTCATCACGGGTCCGTCCTTCATCTTGTTACCGCTCTGGTTCACCTCCAGCTTCTTTAGCTTGTCCAGGCTGCAGAGCTCCAAGATGGCGTCCAGGACGCCGGCCTTCTCCTCCACCTGGGAGAACGGGCACCCCAAAAACTCGGCCAACCTCCTAAGATTGCCCCGCGGCTCTCGCAGCATCTCCTCATACCTGAGAAACAGCACCTTTTCAGGCCTTCTCCGGCTCTCCTCCCAATGCTCGAGGGCGTGGCGCCAATAAGGGCCCGCGCCTGTGCGACCCTGGCAAAACAACTCGAAGACCTCCTCGAACCGGACCTGCTCGGGGTTTGGGACGTAGGTGCGCATGAACCACCACCACGAGACGACCACGTCCTTGGGATCCCGACAGATGTAGATGATCCGGCACCCGCTGCCATCGCCGCTGATGCGCTCCGGCAGCAAGGACAAGGGGAAGTGGGTGCCGAAGATGCGCGGGGAAGGGTACGCCTGGACGATGCCCCACGCAACGTCGACCGGTTGCCGATAGATTGTGTGGATGAATTCAACACAGCCATGCGGGTTTTTGTGCAACAGAGGGTGCTCGTGGCTGGACGGCGGGTGGACGTCCCGGTGCACGGCGGCGAAGGCTAGAGATTTAAGCCAGGTGGTGCCGGACTTGGGGCAGCTCACCAGGAAGATGTCTGTTGGCTTGGGCTCGAAGTGGTCGCGGGCTGCCGCCAGGGCCGACAGGTGCCACTCCGGGAACCAGTACCCACGGTACTGTCACCTCTGCGAGCCGACGGGTGGCAGCAGTAACCGCTTCTCGACAGGCAGCGACGGGATGAGCTCGGCGAGGTTGCCGACATCCTTCTTCGCCGGCAGCACGTCACCGAGGCAACTACGCTCGAGTTTTTGCTCTGCTACATGGGCCATCTTGTGCCTGTTACAAACCGCTCGTAGGAGTAAGTGCAAGTGGATGTCTGATGAGCAGGTACCAAGGAACAAGCTAGACATAAATACATGAAGGCCTGCAGTTTCCGAGTCTCTTTTCATGGAAGGACTTTTAAATTGACTAGTAGAAATGATGTGGCACTGAGATAGAGCTAGCAGATCCTAAAAAGAAAAAGATAGAGCTAGCAACTGGCTATCTTATTAGCCTTGCACTTAAAACCTAGTGAAAATTATCAACCCATAGGAGTGATTCCCTGTATAGAATCTTTTCAAACCTTCATATGTTTATTATATAAGTCTGTTCGCACATTTGAAATTAACATTTCACTTACAAAACAAAAATGGGCCATTAGTTTTGGTGCAAGAGCTGCATTAATGGAACATGAAAATGCTACTTTTATGTCAAACAAATGGTAACACTAAGGGGGATGGAGAGGAACACACTGGTTTATTACATTATAATAGTTGATTTGAACTAATAAGTACTCCCTCCGTCTTTGAATACAAGGACACCTTTTTTTTGTCAAACTTTGACTTAAATTTTTGGTCAACAAGATATGAGTTATATGTCATAAAAAATATCATCAGAAATTCTTTGAAATGTGTATCCAATGGCATACTTTTTGCGGCATATAACTCCCATTTTATTGGTAAAATTAAATGGTCAAAGTTAGACCTAAGAATATGAAGTGGCCTTGTATTCAAAGACGGTGGGAGTAATGTGAATTTGTATATCCTAAAACACTTTTGTTTGTATGCAGATTAGAATTCCAATTTAGTATCATGAAATTCTTTTCCCGAGAAGATTCATAATTTGTAGGAATTAGGATAATGAAATTTCTCGGAAATGGTATAGTGGATTATTAGCTTTCCACTGAAAATTTGAATACGTGCAATATCATGAAAATCACTGAATGCTTTCACTACAAAATCCCAGAATTAGTATAATGAAATTCTTAAATTTGTTAGAAGAGCCATAATTTCATAGAGTTTGCATAATGAGATTTCTTGGGATTACTATCATGCAATTTCTTAGTTTTCCACTTAAATTTTAATTTACAAATAATTAAATGCCATAACAATCATTGGATATTTATCTAAACTTACTAGAAATTAGTATCCTGAAATATTTGAATTTTCTGAACTTGGTAGAAAAACTAGAACTCATGATAAATGCATTTGTGGTTGATCAATAGTCTTTCTCAGTGTTTTTTTCCCCAAGCTTAAGATTAACCATTGTCTCATTCAAAACGTCAATCATAAACGAATTGTAGACGTACCTGGTACATAGCTCCCAACTCAAGTAATCCGAAGTTGGAAAGAGTTCGTCATCTCAAACGGAGATAAAGATGGCAATTAGTACCTGCAGCTTATGAGCAGATAACAATCTCGATTTGAGTTTCAAGTCAGCCACTCAAAAGATATATAAACAACAGCTGATATCATAACAACTTTGAACAGTTTGTCTATCAGTTTGCAGTTCAGCACCGGCAAATATCAGCAGCAACCATTGTCCTGCTAAAAAATTCAACACAGTGCATCTTAGGAATTACATTTCAGTAGGCGGTACAAGACTACCTGACATGACCGCAACCCTTGCATCTCATCAGCAAGTTCAGCAAGTGTCTTGGCGAAGCACTAAAACCAAACACGTAACAGCAACACCTGATGCATCCATCGAATTTTATGTGTGGTAAAAAATGCTAATCAACTGGAGCAACTACCAAATTCGACGAGCATCCATTAAGGGCGATCGGCATCAGGAGCACTCCAGGCCAAACAAATACATTGATCGAACAGAGTCCTGGCCGGCCGGAGACATGGTTAACTGATTATGAGCCACTCAAAGATACAAACAACAGTTGGTATCCTAAAAGTTAAGAACAGTGCATCTGTCCTTTTGGGGTTAGGTAACGACAGCAGCTGCTGTCCTAAAACAAATTCAGGACAGCGCATCTTAACTAGGCATCACTTCATTTCAGTAGGCGGTACAGTAGGTAGAACTGAACATTAGAAACCATGTTATGCTCTACTACTGCGCAAGGAGAAGCAATCAAGTTCCAGATCCAATAAAAAAATTGTCATAAGAAGGCCCGACCAGGTAGCATAGGGCCGCTTCAGGAATGTTCTTCACCACTTGCTCCTGGGCTGCATCATCCACCTTGGATCAACTGCTTCTGGCACGGAAAACATCAGTGCCAATGTGCCAGATGATGATGCCTAGAATGCCCCGAGCTTTGCTGCTTCTGCTGAGGGAGCATGCAATCGCTCTTTTTTTTTGCAACATTCTATCATATTTTCCTTTTTATTATTTCATAACATACCATGGTCGAAATTTGTAGTTAGTCTTGACAGAAATATTAAGTAAAAAGAATGAAGTGAAGATACAATTTTAAGTTATTAACTGCAATCGTCGGTGCTACCTTCTTTTTTCCAAGGGAGGGTTGATAACTAAAGCAGAACTAGCTGCAAGAAACAAGCTGAATATTGGACGTGAATCAGTGTGGAGAAAGAACTGAATTTAAATGTTAGATACTACTGGATGTGGATACTCTTTTCTTTTGCAACATGTAGATACTTAAATCTTTGTAGCTGGAATGTATAAACTATATAAACATAAACAGCTGTGCCACAACACAATGCTGGTTTCTGAAAGGGCACGCCTAATAGCACCAGGCAGAGGGACAGGTCTGCACCTAAACAAATGTGTAGCCAGGACACAAAACTGAATTTACATACAACAGAATCATGGGGGGCTAGTATATAATAATAACTTAGTTTTGTGTTCCAAGAAAAGTGGTCATTGCAATGTTAACCAAAATCACATATGCAATTTTGACCTGACGCATCAATCGAAACACCCACTTCTTCAAACAGAAACTAATGTTTAATAGTCTGAACTGATCATTAGAAACCTCAAACCACTTGCAGCATCCATCATTTCAAAGTCAGAAAAATATACTCATGCTTAATGTGGTAATTCAGAATCACCATATTATGCTTCAGTGCAAGAAAATTTAAATCAGACTAACTTGTTTTTCTTTTACTTGAGAGATAGTTAGTTGTAACTTCTGCATAAACATGATTCTGATCCCCGTTAAAGATACTCCCTCCGTCCCAAAATAAGTGTCTCAACTTTAGAGACACTTATTTGGGACGGATGGAGTATCAAGCTATCTTAACTATTAATTTTGCTCAAGTAAAACTCTTTTAAGAAAAGTTTATGAATCTTAACAGCAGGGTGATTTTTTCGTACTGATGCCCATCTTATCTGAATTTATACTATTCATCACCTAGGTATATACTCTGTGTTCACTGAATCTATACTATTTCTCATCTTGTCGGTCATCAGCTGCAATTTGCAGCTTTTAAACAGTACAAGTAGTTGATGCAATTTTCTCTTCTTTTTCAGATCTAAATGGCTGTGATCTTTCATGTGTTCAAACAGGAAAAATGTTTGTATATAATGGCATGGAAACAGCAGCTGGGATTGTTACCCCTGTTGCTCAATGAACACAGCCAGAACACATATACATCACAAATCACAATAATTTGCCACTCTTTAGGTTATAGAACGGACAGCCAGTAGAAGGTCTTGGTGTCTGTAAGTCTAACCTAAATAGAAAACAATGTTAGTACTAATTGACATATACGGTGGAACCTAAAAGACAAAGAAATGTGAATGAACATGCATGGTAAATAAATTTTGGCATGGAAGCAGATCATACTGATACATTTTCGTGGAAAACGACACCACATTACTCATTTGGTGTCTGGTTTCGTGAATGCTGGGTTCATCATAAAATTGGTTCACCCACCACATCCAAGTTTCATGATTTTCATGGAAGTTGGAAACACAAATATATCCAGGAACTTCTCACTTACAGAGATCTTCTCTAAGGAATGACACCATCAACAAATAGAGGTTCAGGAATCAAATTACCAGTTTCATAGGGAGTTAGCATTTAGCAACAGGCAACAGCATGTTATGCAAAGAACACCAAAACACAAAGTACAAGCTTACATGCAGGGTGATAACTTTGTTGCGCAATACACTGTAACCAATTCCCATAGCCCTTTTTTGTTCACATGAATCTGAAATTAGTTGGCACTTCCCCTTTGCAAGCTGTTGCATAGTCTTCAGCGAGGTGTGGTGCAGCTTCCTTGTGAGGGGATATGAGTTTCTTCATAAATACCTTCTCAGTCATGTTGACCGCAGAATATAAGCTCGGGTCACGATCTAGCAGTCCATTTTCCTTGAGAAACTTTATAACATAGTACCGGGGTCTGAGCCGGCCCTCCAGGCTAAGACTGAGAACTACCGGTCGATGAGCAATGGACACGGGTTCCAGCCCCACCTCAGAGACCAGGAACTCAGACTTGCGCTTCAGAGATTCCTTTGACTTCTTCAACACACACGGATACTTGCGCACAGCAATGCAAGCTTCGGCATCAGACCACCTGAACGTATTCTTCAAGTAGTCCAGTTTGGCGGCAATCTTCTCCTCGCTGAGAAACGCGACAGCCTGCAACGCTTCCTTGAGCATCCCGGAGCGACGGGGCACGCCTAATGTTTCGGCACGTGCCACCATCGCCCGGACGCGCTCCAGGTTGGTGATGAGCATCCTAGGCACACGGATACTCAGCTTGGCAATATCACAATCACCTAGCCCGCACTCCCTCAGGAACACGACATTGGGCTTGACCACCTTGTCAAGGTCGATCGAGAGAAGGTTGGATTCGCGCTTGAGCAGCCGGAGGAAGTTGTCGAATGAGCCGAAGAGGGGCAGGTAGTACTGCAGCCTGGGGACGACGGGTCTGCAGCGAAAGCGGGTGCGGGCAAGCGAGACCAGTTGGCCAATCTCAGGACTAGACAGGCCGAGGCCGGTGAGCCCGGCGATGACGGGGGCCAGGGTTTTGTCCACTTTGGCGCAGAGGAGCCGCGGGTCTTTGGCGACGACGGCGGCGGCGTCGGCGCCGGAGAGGCCGAGGCCGGCGAGCAAGGCGAGGACGGCGTTGGGCTTGGCGGGTGACTTAAGGTGGGAGAGCTTCTTGGAGGCTTTGACGGCTTGGGGCTGGGTGAGGCCGCAGGTGGCGACGAGGTACTCCTCGACGGCGAAGCTACTAGGGTTCGGAGAAATGGGGGCTGCGGATGCGGTGGTGGAGAGCAGGCGGCGAAGAGAGCAGATGGGAGAGGTGGAGGGCCAAGAGAGGAGACGGGAAACGACGCACTCTCGGAGGCGGAGCATGGCGCAGCCGCCGGCGGCGGCGGCGACGGAGATATCTTAGATGGATTGCAATGGCAGCTCTGCCTCTGCGTGTTGGGGGGGTCAGAATGGGCTGTAATATGTTTCATGGAATAGTTAGCTCATTTATATGTAATATTTTTAATATGATGAAATAATCTTTACGACCACAGTAAACATTTTATTTTATATACATAAACAATTTCCTGAAACAACGAATATATATTAAGAAAGACTATCATCTTTTTCTTTTGCATTAATATAAAGATGGGGAATATTTTTCACCAATAGATACTTTCTTCTCGGTATTATTTTTTATTTATGTAAAAAGTAATAGGTTTGTATAATTTTTTTGTCTAATGATATAATTATTAGAATGTAGTGAAAATTTTCTTTGATGTACATAAAAATAATAATAGATAATATCATAGACTATTGTTTTGACGACTATGATGATCTTGAGCTGTCGCATCATCATTGCTTGTTCTCCTTTGGGTTAGACGGTTCGAGAATGTGCGCCCCCCCCCCCCCCACCCCACCCCCTCCTCACTGTAAGGAATAAGGACATTTTACATCCCACTTTTAGTTAGCTTGGTTTTTCTTCAAAACGGGGAAAAAGATTTGCCTCATCTATTAATTAGCAGAAAAGATTTGCCCAACTAATTATGAAAAAACGGGTGAAAACCATCACAAACCGCTGAGCGGCGTACACAGGATACTCCACACACACCACTCCGGAGAGAGCCTCGCCGAGACAACACACAGGCATCATCATCATCACTCCTCCCCTAGAGGCATCATCATCATCACTCCTCCCATAGAGGCATCATCGTCATCCCTAAACCCTGAGCAAACGACTCCAACTTTGCCATAGGCGATCATCGCCCCAACCCACACTGAAGAGGTCGTGTGGAGTTATATGAAGATCTGCACCGGAACTCAGCCACCTACGACCAGACATCGCAGCTCCGACTCTGGCAAAAGAACTAGGCACGGCTCGCATTGCGGAAGATCACAGAACGAACCACATGTTGCCCGTCATCCTACACCATCGGGACCCCGCCACCGCAGCTTCGACTTCACAACAACAACAAGCCGAGGTAATCCCGCGGACACGCCGAAGAAGAGCCGAAAACCGCAAGCAATGCCGCGTCTCCGACATCGGTCCCACTATCATCATTACCACATAAGCCTTGACACCAACAACTTCACCTTCAACGGGCCTTGCTCGCCATCATCATTAGCTTGGGTTTTCATCCTGTCATTTTTGTTTTCATTCAACTTTGTTTTTACTTTCTCAATTTATTTAATTGTTTTGTTGGTTATTTATTTTTGAGAAAAAGTATGTTTTATCAATTAATATTTCATATGGTACATTTTTATCTAACAGAATAATTATTTCAACTTTTTCACATATGCAAATTATTTCCTTAGACATCAAAATATGTCCTGAGGAAAAATTTATAGAATAAAAAATTATTTATATGAAAATAATTGTAAATAGAAAAAAACACTTTATTTTACAAGTGGAACATTTCTATTAGTCAAAACAATTAGGGTAAACATTTTATTTGACATATATGTTCATTTTACTTTATAGACGGAAAATTTCGTAGATATCAAAATATATTTCATAGACAGAAATAGGCATTGCACCACATACTATATTTACATACAGATTCAAGTGAACGCCAATGGAGTAGTATCCCAATTAATTGACTGTCTGACACAGGTTTCGACTTGTCTGCACTTTTCAAGGTACTCCCTCCAGATGTTCAGGGAGGAGCCGTCCTAGTACACACCATGCAGTGTTTGCAAAAACCTATGACAAGAAGCTACTTGGCAACTAGTGTTTGCAAAACCTGAAGGAATCACGCGCGCGCGCGCGCACACACACGTCTACTATTTTGTTAGCAAAAGGAATTTTGTTCTAAGAAAACTGAACACTACAGAGGAGCCATCACGGCTAGATCAACATCATATAAATAAAATATAAAGGAATACATGAAGCACAATTACTTCAATATCCCACCTTAGCTTACAAAAGGCACCATATTTGTTGCACGTTTCCCAATAATCCCATGAAGGGCTTTGCCATATCTTGATCCAAGGAAAACAACAAAATAACTGTTCTGTCAAACTCCAGCAATCGCTGATCTACTTTAAGATAAGAAAGTGATTTGTCAACAGAATTAGTTAAGCCCAGACTCAATGTTTTGAAAACGTAAGAGCTCATGTCATACATATGCTGGTATGGTAAAGGAAAATATTGAGAAAATAGCTCTAGCTCTGAAGAGTCTAAACTGACGCGTATAAAAAAATGGCCGAGATTGCACCTTCTATCAACTCTGGCCCTAAGTCCCAATTTAGTTTTACAAGCCAAAGCATGAGAAAACAGCAGAAGAAAAATCGAGCTTGCAAATTTAAAATATGGTTTAACACAAGACATGTTTGCTTATTTCATGATATCGAACGACTTACATTTGAGTTAAGGCAGATAGTAACTTTTAAGCCATGCCACTGAAGAATAGGGACGCCAAACAGAATAGCAACTTGCTGTGACTTGATACAAAACGCATCGGCATGTTAATCTGTAAAAATGCTATTACTGGATACGTCTCAGCACAACATCGCATCTATCATCGAACATTAAACATACAGTATTCAAACACATGGTATTTCTGGTTGCAGGTTCTGAAATCTACATACTGTACCTTCTTCCACATGGGAAATCATAGATAGAGATCAGAACACCAATGCATGGAGCACACAGCATCAAACTACAAATAATTTCAGTCAAATTCAGGATTGTTACAAGTGGAGCACCTCTAGGTCATAATGCCAGAGCACCAAACAGATTTCCAGCCAAAAGCTCCATTGCCACGATTCCTACCACTACTCCCCTATCAGAACAGAAGCACCATTGATCATGCGCAAAACTATGCTGGTGAGGCCTGACGGTCACCGCCAGTGGAACACAGGGAATAAGAAACTGAAATCCAGGTTTCAGAAGATAATCAGACATAACTGGAACACAGCTCCCAACTCAACTAACCCGAATTTGAAAGGAGTTCATCTCTGTTTGTCAAACTGAGATAAAGATGGCGATTACTACTACCTTCAGCTTATCAGCAGTTAACAATCTCGATTTCAACTTGGAATTAGACACTCAAAGATAAAAACAACTGCTGATATCCTAAAAATTCAGAACAGTATAGCTATCATTTTGAAGTTTAGAACAAAAAAAATCAATAACAGTCATTGTTCTAAGATGGTTCAGGACAGTGCATCTTAGGCATTACATTTTTCTTTTTGACGGAATAGGCGTATTTTAGCTGGCAGTACAGTAGGCGTAGCCTTCTACCTCACGTGTACAGTTGATAGTTCATTACCTTAGCCTTTCCATCCCATCAGCAAGCTTGTTTTGGTGGTGCACCAAAACCAAACATCTACTGGCATCCTCCTAGGCTCCTGGTACCTCAATTTCAAGGTAGGCGGACCATGGTTCTATTTAACCAACTGAACTTCCGTTTTTTTTGCTGAATAGACAAAAAAAATCCTTTGAAAAGGGGTAAAGATATCAAAAGGCAAATGAGAAATTTATTTCTTAGTCTAACCTGAATATTAAACAAAGTTAGTACTAATTGACATATGATGGAACCTGAAAAACAAGGAAATGGAAACTGAACATGCATGATAGATAAATTTTGGCATGAAAGCAGATCATACTTATACATTTCGGTGGAAAATTACACAGCATTACTCTTTTGCTTTCTGCTTTCATGGGTGCTGGTTTCAAGACAAAATTGGTCCATACACACATCAAGTTGCGTGATCTCCAATGGAAGTCGGAATCACATATATATTGATGAACTTATCATTTACAGTGATAACATCAACATATGGAGGTTCAGGAATCAAATAATCAGTTTCACAGGGAGTTAGCATTTAGCAATGACCAACTGGCATACTACAGAAAACAATCAACATCATCTTAGGCAAAGAACACCAAAACAAGTAACAGCTTACACGAAGGGTGATAACTTTGTTGCACCATACACTGTAACTAATTTCCATAGCCATTTCTTGTTCATGTAAATCTGAAATTAGTTGGCACTTCACCTTTGCAAGCTACTGCATAATCTTCAGCGAGGTGTGGCGCGGCTTCCTTGTGAGGGCATATGAGCTTCTCCACAAATACCTTGTCGTCATCTTGACCGCAGAATCTAAGCTCAAGTCACCACCTAGCAGTCCATTTTTCTTGAGGAACTTGATAACATAGTACTGGGGCCTGACCCGCCTCTCTAGGCTAAGACTGAGAATCACTGGTCGATGAGCAATGTACACAGGTTCCAATCCCACCTCAGATAATAGGAAGTTGGACCTGCGGTTCAGAGATTCCTTTGAATTCCTCAGCACACTCGGACACCTGCGCACAGCAATGCTCACTTCGGCATCAGACCACCTGAACGTATTCTTCAAGTAGTCCACTTTGGCAGCAATCTTTTCCTCATTGAGAAACGCTACAGCCTGTAGCGCTAGCCTGAACATCCCAGCGCCACGAGGCACACCTAATCTTTCAGCAGATGCCACCATCGCGCGGATGTGCTCTGGGTTGGTAGTCAGCATCCTCGGCACAGCAATACACAGCTTGGCAATATCACAATCACCTAGCCCGCACTCCCTCAGGAAGGTAACATTGGGCTTGACCAACTTATCGAGGTCCGACGACAGAAGGTAGGAACCATTCTTGAGCACTCTGAAGAGATTCTGGAAGGACCCGAAGAGATGCAGGCAGTACTGCAGGTTGGAGACTATGGCTCTGCGGCGGAAGTCGCTGCGGGCGAGCGAGACCAGACGCGCGATCTCGGAACGCAACAGGCCGAGGCCGGTGAGCTCGGCGACGATGGGGGACAGAGTTCTCCCCACGCCGGCGCAGAGGAACAACGGGTCTTTGACGACGATGGCGGCGGCGTCGGCGCCGGAGAGGCCGAGGCCGGAGAGGAAGGCGAGTACGGCGTCGGGATTGGCGGGGGACTTGAGGTGGGAGAGCTTCGCGGCGGCCTTAGCGCCTGGGGCCGGGTGAGGCCGCAGGTGCCGACGAGGTACTCCTCGACGGCGAAGGTAAATAGGGTTCGGGGAAATGGGGACTGCGGATGCAGATGCGGAGAGGAGGCGAAGCAGAGGGGAGATGGCAGAGGTGGAGGAAGGAGAGAGGAGACGGGAAACGACGTACTCTCGGAGCCGGAGCATGGCGCAGGGCGCGGCAGCGGCGGCGGCGGCGGCCGGTGCCGGCGGCGACAGAGATATATTTCCGGTGGATTGCAATTGGCCCTGCAAATAGAAGGAATAATATAAGATGTGTGTAAATACATATAAAAAAATACAATAGGTTTTATGGAATAATAATTTGCTCACTTATATGGAATATTTTTTTATCTCGTGAAATAGTGCTGTGAACATTTTATTGGATATACATAAACAAATTTCAATGGAATACTATATTACCAAAAGTTTATCTTTGTCTTTAGCACTAGTTTAAAAATGCAGACCTTTTCACTAAAGATACTTTGTTCTCATGGTAGATCTTTATTAATTCTAGACAAATAAAAGGATTATATGGAATGTTTTTTGTGTGACTAAATAATAATCATAATTTTAGTGAACATTTTATTTGATATACATAAATAAAATTTTAGAGAATAAAATAATATATCTGAAGAAATAAAACATATTAGATATTTATATCTATCAAAAACTAGAAATAGAGAAAACAAATATTTGACATGCATGATCATTTTTTAGCACTATGAGATGTATCTCAAGTGGAAAACAATTCTACAACCGGGGCAATTTTACAAGTGAAAAAATAGAAGTAGCATAGACGTTTTATTTGACATATGTATGAACTTTATTAACATATATGATTGTTCTTTTATAGAGGGGGTAATATATTTTTAGAATTTGTTGGATAAGCATCGCTTTCTTTTAATAAACGTGATGTAAACCATACATTTATTATGTAGAAAATTTTATAAAAAAATTATAATATAAAAAGTTTATGTGCTTAGAACATCACCAAGGGTGTAGCCATTTCTCCTCAAAACGACTACCCAGTAGGCTCTCCCAAAACTAGCCCATATGTCCACACTTCTCCAAATCCAGCACATATGTGAGGGTGAAAATGGGATTGTCCGCCTGGACATGCGGGACCCACCCGGACCACAAAATCCCCCTCCATGTTGCTCCTCTCCTTCTTTGCTCCTTCCATTGCCTGCTAATATTTACTTGTGGCGTCCGTCCACTCATAGGTGTATAGACATCGTAACCCTAAATTGTAATCCCTTACTCGTCGTACATAAGCCCTGCAACATGATACATTGTAGCCACGAAGGTCAATACACTAAATGCATTGACAAGGTTCACCACAATGTATACTCCCTCCGTCCGGGTTTATTAGCTCCCCTTTTATTTTGAGTCAAAGTTTTGACCATGAATTTAACTACTAAAATGTAAATTATATGCCAGAAAAATTATACCATAGAAAACATCTTTCAAATACAAATCCAATAATATATTTTTTATACCATATACTTTATATATTTTTAATCAGATATGTGGTCAAAGTTGGGTCCAAAATACAATGGGGCCTAATAAACCCGGACGGAGGTAGTAATAAATATAAATCATGCTTTGGGGGTAAGTGGAGGCTGGTTTCTTTTGCAGAAAGCAATAGTGGGTTTCCCTAACTTTAATAGAGGTGGATGTACTATGTGCGTAGGACTTCCTGGTAAACCCCTGCAAATCTGTAGCATACTGTGTAAGTGTATTTAGTGCCCCTTAGTGATTTTTGTGTATCAAAGACTTATAGGTTAAGGGACTAATATGTTTGTGAGTATACACAGGCTCTATAAGTCGATGAGGAGTTTGATATTTACGACGAAAGTCGACCCCTAAAAATGTATGTCTTCAGCTGAAGACTTTGGTTCTCCTGAAGACTTTGAAAGTGAAGAAATTGGTGTGACCTTGAAGACTTGGATATTCATGCAAGGACTATGAAGCATGAAGACTCTTGTTTTCGTAGTTTCATTTTTCTCTTTTTGAGTCATAGGAAACACCGTACTGTTAAAGGGGGTCGAGGTAATATTAAGGAAACACTTTCCAAGTGATGCTCAACTCAAAGCCTACACCTACCTAACCCTTTCGAGTGAAGCCATTGGAAATCTCATACAGTTCAGTCAATTTCTTCAGTGACAGAAACGAAGATCTTCTGGTCTCTGAGGAAATTGTTCTGACTGAGGAGTTAGGAATTCGCCAATGTGGATTACCTACAAGTGAGGAACATGATAGCCATGAGGAATTTGATTCTCAAATATCCGACCGTTGCTGTGCTACGCGTCAGCTGTCCCAAAATATCTACCCACCTAACGGTCATACACTACTAGGGAAAAGCTTATAGGAAGACGCTTACTAGTAGCGAGGGTTTATAACCCTCGCTACTGCTACTTACTAGTAGCGTCGGTTTTTACCCCACGCTACTACTAAGTTGATACTAGTAGCGCAGGTTTTTAACCCGCGCTACTACTAAGCGGTCTCTACTGTGCCCTCCCGGGACATGCCATAGTAGTAGCAAGGGGTACAAACCCGCGCTACTACTAAGTTGATAGTAGTAGCGCGGTTTTATACCCCTCGCTACTACTAAGTACGAGGTAGGTGAAATCCCCATATCCTCGGCTGAATCCCTCCTCTCCCCCTCACTTTCCTCTCTCCCTCGTACTCCAGCGGTGGCCGCCGCTGGTACACTTTGCTTTCTTCCCCCTCCCTCTCTGAGATCCCTCCGATGGGCAGTCGCCTGAGCTCCTCGCCACCGCCAAGATGCGGAATCGCGACCTCGGCATCCTCCTCCTCGCTGCCTTCACCGTCTTCTTCTCGCTCCAGGTCAGCCCTCCTCCTCCTCCCCCCTCTCCAATTCGATCCGGAACCCTAGCTGACCCATCCCCCTCCTCCTCCGTCAGCACGAGGGCGACTTCTCATTCCGGGAGGCGTGGTACCACCTGTCGGACGACGGGTTCCCGATCAAGCACGACATGGACTGCCTCCCGCCGCCGCTCGTCGCCGACCTCAATGGCGATGGCCACCGCGAGGTGCTACTCCCCACGCACGATGCCAAGATCCAGGTCCTCCAGCTCCCGGCCCACGCCGGGCTGGCCTCCGCGGCCGCCCTTGACGGCTTCCACGAGGCGCGCATCATGGCCGAGATCTCCCTGCACGATTGACAGCACGCACGGGGTCAAGATTTTTTTTTGGTTTTTCAAATTAATAGTAGTAGCGCGGGTCACAGACACACGCTACAAATAGTTAGTAGTAGCGCGTGTCGAACCCGCGCTACTACTAACACACGTACTAGTAGCGCGGGATGCACCGCGCTACTACTACTAGTTAGTTGTAGCGCCGTAGTAGTAGCGCAGGCGCCCGCGCTACTACTAGCTTTTAACCCACGCTACTACTAGGCTTTTTCCTAGTAGTGATATCATTGAAGGGCATTTATGTCTTATCATGTCGGGTTGCTCCCTAGGCTATAAATAACCCCCCCTCAACCACTAGCTGGTTGGCAGCTCCGAGAGAAACTGACACTTGTCAATTGAGAGCATCCCATCCTCCGAGGACTTTGAGCGAAAATCATCAAGTGAGGAAAACCCAAAACCGAAACACCTACAACCCAAAGTGATTGAGCATCACTGAAGAGATTGTTCCTGTGTGGAACTGACGCTTGTTACCTTTGAGGACTGTGCATCCTCCAGACGGTTAGGCGTCATGGTCTGAGCATCCAAGAGGAATTGTGGATCGTCGAGTGACCAAGTATGTGAAGGTTTGGAAGTCACCTAAAGACTTAATTACTACGAGTGATTGGGCGAGGTCTGTGTGACTTTAGCTCAAGGAGAATACGGTGAGGATTGTGTGTCCGGGACTGTGTGTCCTCTGGTTTAAATACCCAACCGCTCCAACCAGACGTACGACTGTCACAGTAGTTGGAACTGGTCTACCAAATTATCGTCTTCACCAAGCTACTGGTTCTATTTCCTCAACTCTTTCATTCCCTCATTCATGTGTTGATGAACTTGATCATTACTGTTTGAAGACTTTGACTGAAGACTTTCTCTATTTCCTCAACCCTATTTCTTCAGTCACTTTGTCTTCAGCCTGCTTATCCTGTGTTTCATGCTACCTGTACTCAGTGTTTGTTTTTATTTCATCATGATGACTATGTTGTTGCTCTGTTATGCTTATACCTGAGTACTTATTCCGCTGCTAGTGTGTCGTTGCTTAGGAATTACTTCACCTAGAAATTCCTCAGTGACGAATTTGTAAAAATCGCCTATTCACCCCCCTCTAGTCGATATAACGCACTTTCAATTGGTATCAGAGCAAGGTACTCCCTTGTTCTGTGTGATTTTGGTTTAACGGCCTGGAATTTTAGTTATGTCGACAACAGGAATGATCAAGGTCTCGGCTGGGTGTCCTTCCTTCGATGGGACGGACTACCCCTACTGGAAGAATAAGATGCGCATGCATCTTGAGGCAATTGATAACGATCTCTGGTATGTTGTGGAAAATGGTGTTCCCTCTGTCACTCCATCCGTGAATGCTGCTGATGTGAAGAGATTCAAGCAACTCGACTCTCAAGCGAAGAATTGAGCAAAGGACAGTACGGCAGAGTGAGTTCTTTGGAAACAACAAAGCTGATCTGGGACAGGCTGTCCAAGGTCAACGAAGGAGTCTCCACTCAACGTGACTCCCGAGTTGATGTTCTTCGCAATCTCTTCAACCGCTTCAAAAGACTCGGCAATGAAAATGTTCAGCAAACCTTCGATCGCCTCACTGACATCTCAAATGAGCTTCAAGCACTTGGTGCCATTGACATCACCGACCATGAGGTGGTGAAGAAATTGCTGAGATCACTTGATTCCTCATTCGATACTCTTGGACTAATGATTCAAGAGCGAGGAGACTACAAGTCACTAGATCCTGCTGATATCCTCGAGAGGCTAATTACTCATGAGTTCCAGCTTGCTGAGAAGAGAGACCTCTATGGGCCAAGCTATGGAAGATCACGTGCACTGAAGGCCAAGGCAGTCTCTAAATCTGAAGGTGATGATTCTGGTAGCAGCCTTGGTGATCCTGAAGAACTGAGCCAGGAGCTAGCAATGCTCGTGAGGAAATTCCAGAAGTTCTCTAGGCGTGGTCGCTTTGGAAAATCTTCAAGAAGTGATGATTCCTCATCCCGTGACTACAAGAAGAGGACTTGCCACAAAGGCAAGAAACTGGTCACTACATGTCTGATTGTCCTCAATGGGAGAAGGTATCAAAGAAGAAGAAGTACAAAGATGACAGTTCTGATGACTCAAAGAAGAAGAAGAAATCTTCAAAGCCCTCATCATCAAAATTGTCAAAGTCTTCATCTCACAAGAAGAGCAGTTCCAAAAAGGCTCGGGAATTTATTGGCAAGGAAATGAACTCTGAAGCTGAATCTGAGGAAAATGTGGAAGAGGAGGAATCTGAGGAGTCAGACTCTGGTGTGGTGAGCCTAGCCCTTGCTACTGCTTACGTCAGCAAGTAAGCCTCTACTAGTAAGCCTCTACTAGACTAGCTCGTTAATCAAAGATGGTTAAGTTTCCTAACCATAGACATGTGTTGTCATTTGATGAACGGGATCACATCATTAGTAGAATGATGTGATGGACAAGACCCATTCGTTAGCTTAGCATTATGATCGTTCTGTTTTATTGCTATTGCTTTCTTCATGTCAAATACATATTCCTCCGACTATGAGATTATGCAACTCCCGGATACCGGAGGAATGCCTTGTGTGCTATCAAACGTCACAACGTAACTGGGTGATTATAAAGATGCTCTACAGGTATATCCGAAGGTGTTTGTTGGGTTGGCATAGATCAAGATTAGGATTTGTCACTCCGAGTATCGGAGAGGTATCTCTGGGCCCTCTCGGTAATGCACATCATAAGAAGCCTTGCAAGCAAAGTGACTAATGAGTTAGTTCTAGTATGATGCATTACGGAACGAGTAAAGAGACTTGCTGGTAACGAGATTGAATTAGGTATGAAGATATTGACGATCGAATCTCGGGCAAGTAACATACCGATGACAAAGGGAATAACGTATGTTGTCATAACGGTTCGATCCATAAGATCTTCGTAGAATATGTAGGAACCAATATGGGCATCCAGGTTCCGCTATTGGTTATTAATCGGAGAAGTGTCTCGGTCATGCCTGCATAGTTCTCGAACCCGCAGGGTCGCACGCTTAACGTTCGTTGACGTTAGAGTACTATTGGGATATTTGATGAGTGATAACCAAATGTTGTTCAGAGTCCCGAATGAGATCCTGGACGTCACGAGGAGTCTCGGAATGGTCGAGAGGTAAAGATTTATATATGGGAAGTCATATTTTGGGTTCTGAAAAAAGGTGCAGTTTTTTCGGTATTGTACCGGGAAGCTTCCAAAAGGTTCCGGAGGGGTCCGGAAGTCCCCAAGTGGGTTCACCACGACCCAAGGGCTAGCATGGGCTGCGGGGAGGTGACCTGGTCTTATTGGGCTAGGCGCACCAAGTCCTCAAAAGCCCATATGGCTATGGAAGGCAAAAAAGGAAGGAGTCCTAGTAGGAATAGGATTGGACTTGGAGTCCAAGTCCTCTCCCCCTTAGCTGCGCCCTAGGGCTTGGAGGGGCTGTTTACCATGCCCCTCCACCTATATATAGAGGGGAGGGGGCACCCCAAGAGGACACACCAAGCCCTTGGCGCCCCTCTCTCTCCCGTTACTCCGTAGTTCCACCGCCTTGTCCCGGCGACGCTTAGCGAAGCGCTGTCGGTGCTCCACCACCATGCCGTCATGTTGGTTGTGATCCCATCTACTTCTCCTCTACCTCTTGCTGGATCAAGAAGGAGAATACATCATCAAGCCGCATGTGTGCTAAACTCGGAGGTGTCGTCCGTTCGGCACTAGATCGGTTGGATCGTGATCGGATCGCGAAGAGTACGACTACATCAACCACGTGATAAACGCTTCTGCTTTTGGTCTAAAAGGGTACGTAGACACACTCTCCCCCTCTCGTTGCTATGCATCTCCTAGATAGATCTTGCGTGAGCGTAGGAAAATTTTGAAATTGCATGCTACGTTTCCCAACAGTGGTATCAGAGCCAGGTCTATGCGTAGATGATATGCACGAGTAGAACACAAAGAATTGTGGGCGGTGATCGTCACACTGCTTACCACCAATGTCTTATTTGATTCGGCGGTATTGTTGGATGAAGCGGCCCGGACCAACCTTACATGACCACGTTCATGAGACTGGTTCCACCGATAGACATGCAACTAGTTTTGCATAAAGGTGGCTGGCGGTGTCTGTTTCTCCAACTTTATTTGAATCAAATTTGACTGCGGCCGGTCCTTGTGAAGGTTAAAACAACAAACTTGATAAATCATCGTTGTGGTTTTTGTGCTGTAGGTAAGTACGGTTCTTGCTAGAAGCCCGTAGCAGCCACGTAAAACTTGCAACAACAAAGTAGAGGACGTCTAACTTGTTTTTGCCGGGCATGTTGTGATGTGATATGGTCAAGACATGATGTGATATACGTTGTTGTATGAGATGATCATGTTTTGTAAAAGTTCTCGGCAACTGGCAGGAGCCATATGGTTGTCGCTTTATTGTATGATTTACTACTTCTCTGCAAAATATTTTCCTGCTCATAAGAAACAAGTTGCCTTACAGGAAATATTTAACTTTGTTCAAATTGAAGAAGAGAATCTCCCACAAGCTTGGGGGAGGCTTCTCCAATTACTTAATACTTTGCATGATCATCCTCTCAGGAAAAATGGAATACTTGATATCTTTTATAATGGACTAACCGATGCTTCTAGGGACCACCTAGATAGTTGTGCTGGTTGTGTTTTCAGGGAACGAACTGTTGAGCAGGCTGAATTGCTATTGAATAATATATTGAGTAATGATAATGATTGGACACTTCCTGAACCAACTCCTAAGCCAACTCCGAAGAAAAGAGGTATTCTATTTCTCAGTCCTGAAGATATGCAAGAGGCAAAGAAATCTATGAAAGAAAAGGGTATTAAAGCTGAAGATGTTAAGAATTTACCGCACCCGACATAATTGTTGCATGATGAATGCCATCCGACATAATTATTCATCATTGATCCATTGCCTACAAGCTTTTCACATACTGATCTTTGCTACATTACTTTTCTGTTGCCACTGTTACAAAACTGCTACTGTTACTTTTGCCACCGTTACCGTTACTTCCATACTACTTTGCTACTAAATACTTTGCTGCAGATATTAAGTCTTTCAGGTGTGATTGAATTGACAACTCAGCTGCTAATACTTGAGAATATTCTTTGTCTCCCCTTATGTCGAATCAATAAATTTGGGTTGAATACTCTACAGTCGTAAACTGGTGCGATCTCCCATACTTGTGGGTTATCAGGCATCTACATCAACTCTATTGCCCTTCCGATGAAGCATGAGTAGTCCACCACAGACCTATGGGTCCATATCTAGTAGCTAGATGGCTTTTTCTCTCTCTCTTTGATTCTCAATACCATGTTCTCCTCGATGTTCTTGGAGATCTATCCGATGTAATCTTCTTTTGCGATGTGTTTGTCAAGATCCGTTGAATTGTGGATTTATGATCAGCTTATCTATGAATATTATTTGAATCTCCTCTAAATTCTTATATGCATGATTTGGTATCTTTGTATTTATCTTTGAAATATCGGTTTGATTTGGCCAACTAGATTGGTTTTTGTTGCAATGGGAGAGGTGCTTAGCTTTGGGTTCAATCTTGCGGTGTCCTCACCCAGTGACAAAGTAGGGGTAGTGAGGCACGTATTGTATTGTTGCCATCGAGGATAAAAATATGGGGTTTTCATCATATTGCTTGAGTTTATTCCTCTACATCATGTCATCTTACTTAGTGCGTTAGTCTGTTCTTTATGAACTTAATACTCTAGATGTAGGCAGGAGTCGGCCGATGTGTGGAGTAATAGTAGTAGATGCAGGCAGGAGTCGGTCTACTTGATACAGACGTGATGCCTATATTGCATAATCATTGCCTTGGATATCATCATAACTTTGTGCTTTTCTATCAATTGCTTGACAGTAATTTGTTCACCCACCGTATAATCTATGGCCCCCGTGTCTATTTTCCATAATATTAGTTTCCGATCTATTATTTTCCATCATATTAGTTTCTGATCTACTATTTTGCAATCTTTTACTTTCAGATCTATAAATCAAAAACCCAAAAATATTTTATGTTTTGTTTATCTATCTCTATTAGATCTCACTTTTGCAAGTGACCGTGAAGGGATTGACACCCCTTTATCGCGTTGGATGCAAGTGTTTGATTGTTTGTGCAGCTATTAGTGATTTGCGCATTCTTCTACTACTGGATTGATACCTTGGTTCACAAACTAAGGGAAATACTTATCTCTACTTTGCTGCATCACCCTTTCCTCTTCAAGGGAAAAACAACCGCAAACTCAAGAAGTAGCACTGATCTCTGTTGCTGGCTTGCCGCAAGCATGCACCATCTTCCATGGCGGGAATGGATCGTTTCATGAGGTATAAACGTATTATTAATAATAATAATAATAATAATAATAATAATAATAATAATATTAATATTATTATGAAATCAATATATTATTCATATGGTCTAACATGGTAATCCCTAAAGCATTAGTTAGTACCAGATGTAGTTACATGTGTTTACGCAACAATATAGACAAATATCTAGTTTATCTTCTCTTTCGGTTTAGCTGTATTTTTCTGGACAAAAAACACATTGCTCTTTTCAATCCATTTGCTTCAAGTTAAAACACTTTACGCTGAAACTCTGAATTCAACTTGCTAATCATATGATTATATAGGTAACTGTAGAGGTACATTTACATCAACGTTGCAAAACATGCATTATTTTCTCATACACAACTTATAATATACAATGTGATTTTATGTGAGACGATACTTTTTTGACTGAAACGGATTTCTCCTTCGATTTCATATAAACAAACCAGAATATATTACATGTGTGTGATAGTTATCTCTTTCGCCCCCCCATGTTCAAATCATGGCTCCATCCCTGGGTAGTAGTTCGTAATGCCTGATTAGAATTCCTGGAGTGACACACTTGTTTCCTACCCCTATGCCTAACTGTTTTTCTATAGTACATGGACAATTGCATTATGTTGCATAGGAAGGAGATGCAACCTTTGAACAGGAAGGGACAGAACCAGAACAATTAGATGAAGAATATCTCGCCACCGACGAAGAAGAGGAGCATCCCCAACAACGAGACTGCACCATGATATGTCCATTTTGCATCATGCTTTTATATCGATATTTATTTCATTATGGGCTATTATTACACGTTATGTCACAATACTTATGGCTATTCTCTCTTGTTTTGCAAGGTTTAATATGAAGAGGGAGAATGCCGGCAGCTGGGATTCTGGGCTGGAAAAGGAGCAAATATTGGAAACCTATTCTGCACAGCTCCAAAAGTCCTGAAACTCCACGAAAGTCATTTTTGGAAATAATAAGAATTATTGAGCGAAAGAAGTACCAGAGGGGGCCCACACCCTGGCCACGAGGGTGGGGGGCGCGCCCACCCCTACTGGGCGCGCCCCTGCCTCGTGGGCCCCCTGGTGGCCCTCCGGTGCCCATCTTCTGCTATATGAAGTCTTTTACCCTGAAAAAAATCATAAGCAAGCTTTCGGGACGAAACTCCGCCGCCACGAGGCGGAACCTTGGCGGAACCAATCTAGGGCTCCGGCGGAGCTGTTCTGCCGGGGAAACTTCCCTCCGGGAGGGGGAAATCATCACCATCGTCATCACCAACGATCCTCTCATCGGGAGGGGGTCAATCTCCATCAACATCTTCACCAGCACCATCTCCTCTCAAACCCTAGTTCATCTCTTGTATCCAATCTTTGTACCCAAACCTCAGATTGGTACCTGTGGGTTGCTAGTAGTGTTGATTACTCCTTGTAGTTGATGCTAGTTGGTTTATTCGGTGGAAGATCATTTGTTCAGATCCTTAATGCATATTAATACCCCTCTGATTATGAACATGAATATGCTTTGTGAGTAGTTACGTTTGTTCCTGAGGACATGGGTGAAGTCTTGCTATTAGTAGTCATGTGAATTTGGTATTCGTTCGATATTTTGATGAGATGTATGTTGTCTCTCCTCTAGTGGTGTTATGTGAACGTCGACTACATGACACTTCACCATTATTTGGGCCTAGAGGAAGGCATTGGGAAGTAATAAGTAGATGATGGGTTGCTAGAGTGACAGAAGCTTAAACCCTAGTTTATGCGTTGCTTCGTAAGGGGCTGATTTGGATCCACTTGTTTCATGCTATGGTTAGGTTTACCTTAATACTTCTTTTGTAGTTGCGGATGCTTGCAATAGGGGTTAATCATAAGTGGGATACTTGTCCAAGAAAGGGCAGTACCCAAGCACCGGTCCACCCACATATCAAATTATCAAAGTAACGAACGCGAATCATATGAGCGTGATGAAAACTAGCTTGACGATAATTCCCATGTGTCCTCGGGAGCGCTTTTCTCATTATAAGAACTTGTCCAGGCTTGTCCTTTGCTACAAAAAGGATTGGGCCACCTTGCTGCACTTTATTTACTTTCATTGCTTGTTACCTGTTACAAATTATCTTATCACAAAACTATCTGTTACCTACAATTTCAGTGCTTGCAGAGAATACCTTACTGAAAACCGCTTGTCATTTCCTTCTGCTCCTCGTTGGGTTTGACACTCTTACTTATCAAAAGGACTACGATAGATCCCCTACACTTGTGGGTCATCAAGACTCTTTTCTGGCACCGTTGCCGGGGAGTGAAGCGCCTTTGGTGAGTGGAACTTGGTAAGGAAACATTTATATAGTGTGCTGAAATTTACTGTCACTTGTTACTATGGAAACTAATCCTGGGCTTGTTCGGGGTATCTTCACCCCGACCAGTAGAGCAAAGAGTTGCTCCTCAACCTACTGAACCTACTGAAAATGTTTACTTTGAAATTCCTTCGGGTATGATAGAGAAACTGCTAGCTAATCCCTTTGCAGGAGATGGAACATTGCATCCCGATTTACACCTTATCTATGTGGATGAAGTTTGTGGATTATTTAAGCTTGCAGGTATGCCCGATGATGTTGTTAAGAGGAAGGTCTTCCCTTTATCTTTGAAGGGATACGCATTGACATGGTATAGGCTATGTGATGATACGGGATCTTGGGACTATAAACGATTGAAATTGGAATTTCACCAGAAGTTCTATCCTATGCATCTTGTTCATCGTGATCGTAATTATATATATAATTTTTGGCCTCGCGAAGGAGAAAGCATCGCTCAAGCTTGGGGGAGGCTTAAGTCAATGTTATATTCATGCCCCAATCATGAGCTCTCAAGAGAAATGATTATTCAAAAATTTTATGCTCGGCTTTCTCTCAATGATCGCACCATGCTCGATACTTCTTGTGCTGGTTCTTATATGCTGAAGACTATTGAATTCAAGTGGGACTTATTGGAAAGAATTAAACGCAACTCTGAAGATTGGGGTTCCGACGATGGTAAGGAGTCAGGTATGACACCTAAGTTTGATTGTGTTAAGTCTTTTATGGATACCGATGCTTTTCGTGGATTTAGCACTAAATATGGACTTGACTCTGAGATAGTAGCTTCTTTCTGTGAATCATTTGCTACTCACGTTGATCTCCCTAAGGAGAAGTGGTTTAAATATAATCCTCCCACTGAAGTAAAAGTAGTTGCACCTATTACAGTTGAAGAAAAGATTATCACTTATAATGATCCTATTGTTCCTACGACTTATGTTGAGAAACCACCTTTCCCTGTTAGGATAAAGGATCATGCTAAAGCTTCAACTGTGGTTCGTAAGAGTAATACTAGAACATATACACCTCCTGAGCAAATTAAAGTTGAACCTAGTATTGCTATGGTTAAAGATCTCTTGGCTGATAATATAGATGGGCATGTTATTTACTTCTGTGAGGAAGCTGCTAATATTGCTAGACCCGATGCTAAGATACATAGACCTGTTGTAGGCATGCCTGTTATTTCTGTTAAAATAGGAGATCATTGTTATCATGGCTTATGTGATATGGGTGCTAGTGCTAGTGCAATACCTATTTCCTTATATGAAGAAATTATGCATGATATTGCACCCGCTGAAATAGAAGATATTGATGTTACAATTAAGCTTGCCAATAGAGATACTATTTCACCAATTGGGATTGTTAGAGATGTTGAAGTCTTGTGTGGGAAAGTTAAATATCCTGCTGATTTTCTTGTTCTTGGTTCCCCACAAGATAGCTTTTGTCCCATTATATTTGGTAGACCCTTCTTGAATACTGTTAATGCTAAGATTGATTGTGAAAAGGATGTTGTTACAATTGGCTTGGGGGATATGAAACATGAGTTTAATTTTGCTAAATTTCGTAGACAACCCCATGATAAAGAATTGCCTAGTAAGGATGAAATTATTGGTCTTGCTTCTATTGCCGTGCCTCCTACTGATCCGTTAGAACAATATTTGCTAGACCATGAAAATGATATGTTTATGAATGAAAGAAGGGAGATAGATGAAGTATTCTTTAAACAGGGTCCTATTCTGAAACACAACTTACCTGTTGAAATCCTAGGGGATCCTCCTCCACCCAAGGGTGATCCCGTGTTTGAGCTTAAACCATTACCTGATACTCTTAAATATGCTTATCTTGATGAAAAGAAGATATATCCTGTTATTATTAGTGCTAACCTTTCAGAGCAGGAAGAGGAAAGATTATTGAAAACTCTGAAGAAGCACCATGCTGCTATTGGATATACTCTTGATGATCTTAAGGGCATTAGTCCCACTCTATGCCAACACAAAATAAATTGGAAGAAGATGCCAAACCAGTTAGAGATCATCAACGACGGTTAAATACTAAGATGAAAGAAGTGGTAAGAAAGGAAATACTAAAGCTCCTTGAGGCAGGTATAATTTATCCCGTTGCTGATAGTGAGTGGGTAAGTCCTGTCCATTGCGTCCCTAAGAAGGGAGGTATTACTGTCGTTCCTTATGATAAAGATGAATTGATCCCGCAAAGAATTATTACAGGTTATAGGATGGTAATTGATTTCCGTAAATTAAATAAAGCTACTAAGAAAGATCATTACCCTTTACCTTTTATTGATCAAATGCTAGAAAGACTATCCAAACATACACATTTTTGCTTTCTAGATGGTTATTCTGGTTTCTCTCAAATACCTGTGTCAGCGGACGATCAAGCAAAGACTACTTTTACTTGCCCTTTCGGTACTTTTGCTTATAGACGTATGCCTTTTGGTTTATGTAATGCACCTGCTACCTTTCAAAGATGCATGATGGCTATATTCTCTGACTTTTGTGAAAAGATTTGTGAGGTATTCATGGATGATTTCTCCGTTTATGGATCCTCTTTTGATGATTGCTTGAGCAACCTTGATCGAGTTTTGCAGAGATGCGAAGACACTAGTCTCGTCTTGAATTGGGAAAAGTGCCACTTTATGGTTAATGAAGGCATTGTCTTGGGGCATAAAATTTCTGAAAGAGGTATTGAAGTTGATAAAGCTAAAGTTGATGCTATTGAAAAGATGCCGTGTCCCAAGGACATTAAAGGTATACGAAGTTTCCTTGGTCATGCCGGTTTTTATAGGAGGTTCATTAAGGACTTCTCTAAAATCTCTAGGCCTCTGACTAATCTATTGCAAAAAGATATTCCTTTTGTCTTCGATGATGATTGTGTAGAAGCATTTGAAATACTTAAGAAAGCTTTGATCACTGCACCTATTGTTCAACCACCTGATTGAAATTTACCCTTTGAAATTATGTGTGATGCTAGCGATTATGCTGTAGGTGCTGTTCTAGGGCAAAGAGTTGATAAGAAATTAAATGTTATTCAATATGCTAGTAAAACTCTAGACACTGCCCAGAGAAATTATGCTACTACTGAAAAAGAATTCTTAGCAGTTGTATTTGCTTGTGATAAGTTCAGACCTTATATTGTTGATTCTAAAGTAACTATTTACACTAATCATGCTGCTATTAAATATCTTATGGAAAAGAAATATGCTAAACCTAGACTTATTAGATGGGTTCTCTTGCTACAAGAATTTGATTTGCATATTATTGACAGAAAGGGAGCTGAGAACCACATTACAGACAACTTGTCTAGGTTAGAGAATGTTCTTGATGACCCACTACCTATTGATGATAGCTTTCCTGATGAACAATTAGCGGTCATAAATGCTTCTCGTACTGCTCCATGGTATGCTGATTATGCTAATTACATTGTTGCTAAATTTATACCACCTAGTTTCACATACCAGCAAAAGAAAAAGTTCTTTTATGATTTAAGACATTACTTCTGGGATGACCCACACCTTTATAAAGAAGGAGTAGATGGTGTTATTAGACGATGTGTACCTAAGCATGAACAGGAACAGATCCTACGCAAGTGTCACTCCGAACCATATGGAGGACACCACGCTGGAGATAGAACTGCACATAAGGTATTGCAATCCGGTTTTTATTGGCCTACTCTCTTCAAAGATGCCCGTAAGTTTGTCTTGTCTTGTGATGAATGTCAAAGAATTGGTAATATTAGTAGACGTCAAGAAATGCCTATGAATTATTCTCTTGTTATTGAACCATTTGATGTTTGGGGCTTTGATTATATGGGACCTTTTCCTGCCTCTAATGGATATACACATATTTTAGTTGCTGTTGATTACGTTACTAAGTGGGTAGAAGCTATTCCAACTAGTAGTGCTGATCATAGCACCTCTATTAAGATGCTTAAAGAAATTATTTTTCCTAGGTTTGGAGTCCCTAGATATCTCATGACTGATGGTGGTTCACATTTTATCCATGGTGCTTTTCGTAAAATGCTTGCTAAGTATGATGTTAATCATAGAATTGCATCTCCATATCACCCACAGTCTAGTGGTCAAGTAGAATTGAGTAATAGAGAGCTCAAATTAATTTTGCAAAAGACTGTTAATAGATCTAGAAAGAATTGGTCCAAGAAACTTGATGATGCATTATGGGCCTATAGAACTGCATATAAGAATCCTATGGGTATGTCTCCATATAAAATGGTTTATGGAAAAGCATGTCACTTACCTCTCGAACTTGAACATAAGGCATATTGGGCTATTAAAGAGCTCAATTATGATTTCAAACTTGCCGGTGAGAAGAGGTTATTTGACATTAGCTCACTTGATGAATGGAGAACCCAAGCCTATGAGAATGCCAAGCTGTTTAAAGAAAAAGTTAAAAGATGGCATGACAAAAGGATACAAAAGCGTGAGTTTAACGTAGGTGATTATGTTTTGCTATTCAACTCTCGTTTAAGATTTTTTGCAGGAAAACTTCTCTCTAAATGGGAAGGCCCTTACGTTATCGAGGAGGTCTATCGTTCCGGTGCCATAAAAATCAACAACTTCGAAGGCACAAATCCGAAGGTGGTGAACAGTCAAAGAATCAAATATTATATCTCAGGTAATCCTATAAATGTTGAAACTAATATTATTGAGACCGTAACCCCGGAGGAATACATAAGGGACACTTTCCAGAACGTTTCAGACTCCGAAAAGGAATAGGTATGTGGTGCGGTAAGTAAACCGACTCCAAAACAATTCTAAAAGCAATTTTTCTCCGTTTGGAATATTTAAGAAAATAGGAAAATAAGAAGTAGTCCGGGATGGACACTAGGCGTCCACAAGGGTGGAGGGCGCGCCCTACCTTACTGGGCACGCCCCCCTGCCTCGTGGGCACCTCATACGCTCTCCGGACTCCGTTTTCGTGCACGATACTTCTTTTGGTCGGTAGAAATTTATTATATAATCTCCCGAAGGTTTTGACCACCGTATCACGCAAAAATTTTCTATTTTCGTTTCGAGTTGTTTCTGTTACAGATTTAGAGCAAGATGTCTTCTCAAGAGTCAGTCGGGGAGAGTCGGGTGTCTCACCCGACACCAGGTCCAGGAGCAAACAGCGATGCTTATCACTTTGGACCATCAAACGGAGGATGAGATGGAGGCCGACTTGAAGAGGATAGATGCCATGGAGGAGGATCAAGAAGTTACCTCTCGCTTCCAAGCAGGATTCATGATGGGGGAACTACAGAGCTCAGCTATTCCAAACTCGGTCATCCCTTCCAATGTTAAATTTCTTTCTTATGAAAATATGAAAAAGAGTGTCACTTGTTCTCCAAAAGCTATGCAGCATCCTTGGGTAAAAGGAGCTTTAGCCGTCACGTGCAAGCTCCGCAAGGAAAATATGGACCTCAAGCAACAAGTCAATAAGCTCGAGGAGGAGAATCCTATCCCGAGGGGCATCATCGCCAAGAAGATCACAACACCAACTCTGAAGAAGGAGGCATAATCACATGGGTATGGGCACTCCCCTTGGCAACCGCCAAGCTTGGGGGAGGTGCCCCGGTATCGTATCACCATCACACTCCTATCTTTACCATTTTTCTTAGTTTGATCCTTTTAGTAATATCTTGATCTAGTAGAATAAAGTCTTGGTATGAATTAGTTTTGAGTTTTGCTTTGTGATCCCTCTATGTAATCGAGTCCATGAGCTATATATAATAAAGATTAGTGTTGAGTCGAGGGCTTTGCTATCTTGCTATGATCTTGAGAAAATAGAAAGAATGAAAAGAAATAAAAGAAACCATATTGATCTTATGGATAGTAATGACTTCACATATAAAGAGTATGATGATTAAAGTTTTGAGAGTTGGCAAACATAGTTTTGGACATCGTTGCAACTAATAGGAAGTAATAAAGAAAGAGAGGTTTTCACATATAAATATACTATCTTGGACATCTTTTATGATTGTGAGCACTCATTAAAGTATGACATGCTAAAGAGTTCATGTTGGACAAGGAAGACAACGTAATGGGTTATGTTTTCTCACATCTTAGTTAAAGTATATTGTCATGGATCGTCCAACATGTTGAGCTTGCCTTTCCCCCTCATGCTAGCCAAATTCCTTGCACAAGTATAGATACTACTTGTGCTTCCAAATATCCTTAAACCCAGTTTTGCCATGAGAGTCCACCATACCTACCTATGGATTGAGTAAGATCCTTCAAGTAAGTTGTCATGTTGCAAGCAATAAAAATTGCTCTCTAAATATGTATGACTTATTAGTGCGGAGAAAATAAGCTTTATACGATCGTGTGATATGGAAGTAATAAAAGCGACGGACTGCATAATAAAGGTTCATATCACAAGTGGCAATATAAAGTGACGTTCTTTTGCATTAAGATTTTGTGCATCCAACCCTAAAAGCACATGACAACCTCTGCTTCCCTCTGCGAAGGGCCTATCTTTTACTTTATGTCTTTTACATTATGCAAGAGTCAAGGTGATCTCACCTTTCCCTTTTTCATTTTATCCTTTGGCAAGCACCTCGTGTTGGAAAGATCCTGATATATATATCCAATTGGATGTAAGTTAGCATGAACTATTATTGTTGACATTACCCTTGAGGTAAAACGTTGGGAGGCAACACTATAAGCCCCTATCTTTCTCTGTGTCCGATTAAAACTCCAGAACCATAAGTATTGCGTGAGTGTTAGCAATTGTGAAAGACTATATGATGGTTGAGTATGTGGACTTGCTGAAAAGCTCTATTTTTGACTCTTTCCGATGTTATTATAAATTGCAATTGCTTCAATGACTGAGATTATAGTTTGTTAGTTCTCAATGAAGTTTCTGAACCATACTTGACATTGTGAATAGATTGTTACTTGAGCATAGGAAATCATATGACAAAATCTATATATGTTGCTGTTATAAGAATGATCATGATGCCCTCATGTCCGTATTTTATTTTTATCGACACCCCTATCTCTAAACATGTGGACATATTTTTTGATATCGGCTTCCGCTTGAGGACAAGCGTGGTCTAAGCTTGGGGGAGTTGATACGTCCATTTTGCATCATGCTTTTATATCAATATTTATTGCATTATGGGCTGTTATTACACGTTATGTCACAATACTTATGGCTATTCTCTCTTGTTTTGCAAGGTTTAATATGAAGAGGGAGAATGCCGGCGGCTGGGATTCTGGGCTGGAAAAGGAGCAAATATTGGAAACCTATTCTGCACAGCTCCAAAAGTCCTAAAACTCCACGAAAGTCATTTTTGGAAATAATAAGAACTATTGAGCGAAAGAAGTACCAGAGGGGGCCCACACCCTGGCCACGAGGGTGGGGGGCGCGCCCACCCCTACTGGGCGTGCCCCCTGCCTCGTGGGCCCCCCGGTGGCCCTCCAGTGCCTATCTTCTGCTATATGAAGTCTTTTCCCCTAAAAAAATCATAAGCAAGCTTTCGGGATGATACTCTGCCGCCACGAGGCAGAACCTAGGCGAAACCAATCTAGGGCTCCGGCGGAGCTGTTCTGCCGGGGAAACTTCCCTCCGGGAGGGGGAAATCATCACCATCGTCATCACCAACGCTCCTCTCATCGGGAGAGGGCCAATCTCCATCAACATCTTCACCAGCACCATCTCCTCTCAAACCCTAGTTCATCTCTTGTATCCAATCTTTGTACCCAAACCTCAGATTGGTACCTGTGGGTTGCTAGTAGTGTTGATTACTCCTTGTAGTTGATGCTAGTTGGTTTATCCGGTGGAAGATCATATGTTCAGATCCATTATGCATATTAATACCCCTCTGATTATGAACATGAATATGCTTTGTGAGTAGTTACGTTTGTTCCTGAGGACATGGGTGAAGTCTTGCTATTAGTAGTCATGTGAATTTGGTATTCGTTCGATATTTTGATGAGATGTATGTTGTCTCTCCTCTAGTGGTGTTATGTGAACGTCGACTACATGACACTTCACCATTATTTGGGCCTAGAGGAAGGCATTGGGAAGTAATAAGTAGATGATGGGTTGCTAGAGTGACAGAAGCTTAAACCCTAGTTTATGCGTTGCTTCGTAAGGGGCTGATTTGGATCCACTTGTTTCATGCTATGGTTAGGTTTACCTTAATACTTCTTTTGTAGTTGCGGATGCTTGCAATAGGGGTTAATCATAAGTGGGATGCTTGTCCAAGAAAGGGCAGTACCCAAGCACCGGTCCACCCACATATCAAATTATCAAAGTAACGAACGCGAATCATATGAGCATGATGAAACTAGCTTGACGATAATTCCCATGTGTCCTCGGGAGCGCTTTTTTCATTATAAGAACTTGTCCAGGCTTGTCCTTTGCTACAAAAAGGATTGGGCCACCTTGCTGCACTTTATTTACTTTCATTACTTGTTACCCGTTACAAATTATCTTATCACAAAACTATCTGTTACCTACAATTTCAGTGCTTGCAGAGAATACCTTACTGAAAACCGCTTGTCATTTCCTTCTGCTCCTCGTTGGGTTCGACACTCTTACTTATCGAAAGGACTACGATAGATCCCCTATACTTGTGGGTCATCACACCACCTATGTGGACCTCAGCAGCCTCTAGGACTATGATATGAGCAACCTCGCCTTGTCCCTTCGAGGCATGTCTGCCTACATGAACATGACTTCTCCAACTGGAGCCAAGAGTGGGCTCCTGACCAACCGCCGCAATGACCTCATCGGTTTATGCTCGCAAAAGCCTAGGCTTGGGGGAGGGTGCGGATGCGGATGCAGAGAGGAGGTGAAGCAGAGGGGAGACGGCAGAGGTGGAGGAAGGAGAGAGGAGGCGGGAAACGACGCACTCTCGGAGCCGGAGCATGGCGCAGCCAGCGGGAAAGCGGCAGCGGCGGCGACCGGCGCCGGCGACGACAGAGATATTTTCGGTGGATTGCAATTGCTACTGCGAAATCACTACGCTTGGTCTATCTTTCTAGTGAACTGCGTGGATATGGGCTGCGTGGGCCAGATGTTCGTATCCAGATTATTTTTTATGTCAGCCATTTTTCTCTCTTTTTCATGGTTTTCTTTATTATTTACATTTTCCCTCTATTTAGTCCACATTTCTATTTATCTATTGTGTGTAATCTGGTTTATTTCTATTTTTTATCTTTTACTATAAAGGAACTGCTTGTAAACCTGGAGAATTTTTTCCTCTAAAATATAATATGTTTTCAACGGTGACATTTTGTTAATTTGAGAAAAAAAGGTTTTACGGAATAATTTGCTCATTCCTATGGAATAGTTTTTTTATATATGGTGAAATGTTTTTTTACAAGTGTAGTCAATATTTTGTTTCATATACATAAACAAATTCATGGACAATGAAATATGTATTAACGAAACAAATCTTCATCTTTCACACAACTTATATTTGTGAACGAAGGGAGTATTTTTTTATTAACCAATGTACTAAAGTTTTTTGCAGTTTAGAATATACTAGAAAATTGCCCGTGCGCCACAACGGGAAAAAAGTAGATTTCATCGTCATGCGGAATGCACATCGACGTGACAACGCATACACCATTGTGTACGATCCTTCTAGGGATCTGCCTCTTGTCGATGCACACCAACACCACGATGGCCCCACAGGCGGCAGGGCATAGAACCTTGGTGAGCGCGTGGCCTACAGGACAACAAGCGAGGTTGAGAAGGTCCTTGAGGCACCAGATAGGTGTGGGAGTCCTGGACTAGATGGTCCTTGGGCGTCCGGTCTACTGATGTGGGCCGGACTGATGGGCCGTCAGGATATAAGACAGAAGATTATCTCTCGTGTCCAGTGGGGACTCTCATATGCGTGGATGGAAAGTATAGGTGTCCGGATATATTGTTCCTTTCTGTAAAACCGACTTTGTACAACCCTAAGGCCCCTCCGGTGTATATAAACTGGAGGGTTAGATCGGAGGCAGGATCACAACATTGCTAGGCTAGCTTACAATAGGCGCCCAACATTGTCTTCATTCTCCTACTCCTCCATCCAACAATTGGTCAACTGAGCTACATGTAAATTACCTCCAAAATTCCTTGATCCTGTACAAAGCCTTTACCTTCATGAATTAATAAGATATAAGGAACAAAAACAAATCAGGATACTACTTGTTAGTGTGCTTGACTAACAAATGGCCAATACACGTTGCTGAACTGATGTCGTTTGCTAGTAATACTTGACTGCTGAGTTCCACCTCTTTAATTCCATGACCATATATCATTAGCTCAAATAGCATACAACCAGATCAATTTTTTTATATATTAGGGATGTTTTTGCTTGTGTGTATATAATTTATTACATAATAAATTAACTCAAGGAAGGCAACACTTGGGAAAGCATGGAGAGAGGAAATGCGAAACATGACAATAATTATATTATTTTATTCATCAATACACAATATTAATTCACTGATCAACGTGCCCTAAAAAGATAATCTATCTAGCTAAGCACATCAGGAATCCAACCTCAAATGATATTAATTGATTAATTTGTCATATCCTTGTGATTCCATTAAAGAGTGATATTTTTACACTCATTTCAACGTTATTTAAACCGAGATATTTCACTAAAAGAGAGATATTCGCTCCGATATTTCCATTAATGACTAATGAATGCAAAGGATTTCACAAATCCTCTCTTTAATAATTTTTCACAGGAAATGAGCTAAAAAGGGAAGATATCATGTGGGAGAAAGGAAAGGAAGAAAATGGAGAAGAAATAAGTCACTAGGAGGCGCCAGAAGGCCAACAGACCAAAATACGAAGTTCCATTCGACCGCGAGCGCTCGCATGAGCGGTCGTTTGGCATGGAAACCGAGACAGGTCATCCACCTGAACAACTTTTATTAAGGGGACCCCGTCAAAATTTCAACAGAAGGGGGTGAAACGGAGCATCGAGCACATACAGAAACTGTTCATCATCATCTTCATGCACCAACCCTAGCCGCCGCCATTTCCACCTCCATAGCCATCTCCACCACCATAGTGCTCTCTCATATGGTTCATACTTGTAATCGTGCATCCAACAAGGCATCCATTGTAAGACATATTGGAATCAATCAATCTCAAGATGTGTTCTTCAATGATTTCTTCTTGCAATCTGATCTGTATCTGTGAGTAGTTCGATAAGGTATGGGGTGAGGAATGAGCCTTGCAACTCCAGGTATTTGGTGAAGGGATCAATGGAAGTCTTTGACACAATGTCTCGTATGTGTGAAATAAAATTGTTTCGTGAAGTATCTCTTGTCTTCCGGGGCATAAGTCTTTCGGTGCAGGGCTCATCGTCCGAAGACGGGAACATAAGCCCCACCAGACTCCTTCCCCTTGTGGAACTTCCGACCGAAGACCCAGATGCAATCTTAGACTTGGCTCTGGGCAACCATCCCAAACTACCGAAGTCTGCACTCAGCGGGTCCGATCAGGCGCCCCATGCCGAATTCAGCATGGCAGATCCGCAGTTTCTGATCCCACTTCTGCTCTTAGACGAAGCTTTGGGTTTGATGCAGTCTCTCGCCATCACGGAGGCTTTACCCCCGAACTGTACCCAGCTCAGACTGGGGGCTGAGAGAGGGGAATTTTATGCCCCACCCACCACCCACTTAATAGCCATAGTCGAAGACTTAACCGACATGTTGGACTATGCGTCCGAAGACATCGATGACATGGACGACGATGCCGATGCCGAACCAAGCCAAGACCCACCCTTCACGGGGCGTTGGACGGCTACCTCAACCTATGATGTGTACATGGTGGACACTCCGAAGAACGACGAGGATAATCCGAGCCCAGATGAGGACAAACCCGTCGATAAACCACCAAAGCGCCGGCGTCAGCGGCACCGCTCACGATCGCGTCGGGCGAAGGATAGTAATACCAGCACCAGACAATGAGACTCCGGACGATGCCAAAGATCCCGAATACCCCGTCGAGCCCACGTCCGAACAGGATGAAAGGGAAGAGGGTGAATATAGCCCTGGACACGCTGACAACAAAGATGCGGAGGACAACAACTACATGCCAGAATCCGAAGAGTAGGTTAGCCTCGGTGACGAAGACTTCATTGTCCCAGAGGAACCCCTCGACCAAGAACGCTTTAAGCGATAGCTCATTGCTACAGCTCGGAGCCTGAAGAAGAAGTAGCAGCAGCTCAAAGAAGAGCAAGACACGCTGAATGAAAGGTGGACTAAGGTCCTGGCCGCTGAGGAATACGACCAAGAGCGACCTGTCAAAATTTACCCTAGGCGCAAGCTGCTGCCTCAATTCGATGATGAAGTCCTTGAACCAGTACCATCGAAATACAATCAGGCAGATCAACCAAACCGATCACCACGTGGACGGGACAAAACGGCATATCAAGCCGAATACCAACCCGCACCCCCTCGCCGAACAGGCAGGGGGACGGCAGCCGCGGGATGCACGTACGACTTGCAACGTGACATAGCCAATAAAGCTGGTCAGACCAGATCAATCTACGGATCAAGGGGTCGTGCCCCGGCACGTGATAATGGCTATGAAGCCCGGCGTGACGACCGCTACTATGTTCGAGATCAGTACCGAACTCAGATGCCAGCCGATCTTCGCTTCGACATTGCGCAATACAAAGGGGCTGCACACCCCCTATGCTTCACCGATGAGGTTATGGAACACCAATTTCCGGAAGGGTTTAAACCTGTAAACATCGAACAGTATGATGGAACGACGGATCCGGACGTCTGGGTCGAAGATTTTCTTCTCCACATTCTTATGGCTCGAGGAGACGATCTCCACGCCATCAAATATCTTCCTCTAAAGCTGAAAGGCCCAACACGTCACTGGCTAAACAGCCTCCCAGAAAACTCCACTGGAACCTGGGAAGACTTGGAAGATGCTTTTAGGGCTAACTTTTAGGGCACTTATGTCCGGCCACCGGATGCTGACTACTTGAGTCACATAATTCAGCAGCCTGGCGAATCAGCTCGTAAGCTTTGGAATCAGTTCTTAACTAAAAAGAACCAGATCGTAGACTGTCCGGACACCGAAGCCTTAGCGGCCTTTAAGCACAGCGTCCGTGACAAATGGCTTGCCCGACACCTTCGGCAAGAAAAGCCAAAGACCATGGCAGCCTTAATGGCACTCATGACCCGCTTCTATGCGGGCGAAGACAACTGGTTGGCTCGTAGAAGCAACAGCTCAGGCGACCCCGGCACCTCCGAAGTGCGGAACGACAATGGTAAACCTCGCCGAAATAAAAACAAACATTAGAATAACAACAACGATGATGCAGATGATACGACAGTCAATGCAGGATTTAGCGGTCCTAAGTCCGGTCAGCGGAAGAAACCTTTCAAAGGCAACAAAGGCGGGCCATCCAGCCTCGATAAAATCCTTGAGAGGCCCTGCCAGATTCATGGCACACCCGATAAGCTTGTAAATCATACTAATAGGGACTGTTGGGTTTTCAAACAGGCCGGTAAGTTAAATATCGAACACAAGGGAAAAGGGCCTCCAAGCGAAGACAATGATGAGCCCCGTCAACCAAACACCGAGGGTCAGAAGCAGTTTCCCCCCTCGGTGAAGACAGTGAACATGATATATGTGACTCACATTCCCAAAAGGGAGCGCATGCGCGCACTTCGGGACGCCTACGCCCTAGAGCCTGTAGTCCCCAAGTTTAACCCATGGTCAGCCTGTCCGATCACTTTTGATCGCAGGGATCACCGAACCAGTCTCCGTCATGGGGGTTCGTCTGCCCTGGTTCTTGGTCCAATCATCGACGGATACCACCTCACTAGAGTCCTTATGGACGGAGGAAGCAGTCTCAACTTGATTTATCAAGATACTGTCCGTAAGATGGGGATTGACCCATCATGAATCAAGCCTAGTATCACTACTTTTAAAGGTGTGATACCAGGAGTGGAGGCCCGATGTACAGGCTCCATTACACTGGAGGTAGTATTCGGCTCCCTAGATAACTTTCGCAGCGAAGAGTTAATCTTCGACATCGTCCCTCTCCGCAGTGGCAACCATGCACTGCTCGAACGAACTGCTTTCGCCTGCTTTAATGCAGTCCCGCACTATGCATACTTGAAGCTCAAAATTCCTGGACCTCGTGGCGTTATTACAGTCAATGGTAATATGGAGCGCTCACTCCGTACTGAAGAGCACACCGCGGCCCTTGCAGCTGAGGTGTATAGCGGCCTTATCAAGCCGAACAGCTCACCGACCAATAAAGCCAATGACGTATCCAAACGAGTCTGGTCCGCGCATAACCGTGATAAATCAACGGATCCGGACCTTGATTAGCAGTTCGGCCTCCGCTGATCGCCCCATCAGGTCGCGGCCCACGTACCGCGCGTACATAATTACGCACTAAAAATACCTTGGGCGGCGCTGGAGGCATACTGCGGAATAGGTCCATTACACGGCTTGACCATAATTGGACCGCACATATCCTTTTCCTTGTAAAGCAGGTTCATCAAGAGCCCTACTTACAAGATGGTTGTCGTAGGATATCCTCTTAAGGTCAGCACGTCCCAGCCATCACACGCTCCTCTCAAAGGACTCACTACTAAGGAGAAAAGGCGCAGACGTGCGGCAGGGCATCATGGGAGTTTCTTTTCCGAACTATGATTTTTAGGCCCTGTGGTAGACTTTCCCTTATGTAAATTCTTTTCCTTTTTTCCTTAGGCATGTAATATGACCTTAATATTGAACGACATTGCCTGTCATCGACATTCAATAAAGATATAAAGGGCACCGATGGTTATCACCTTCTTGGTTGGGTGTTAGATTTTTTCCTTGTCATCTACGCTATTCCTCATGTTCGACTGACATACGTGGTTTGACACGGTCTTCATACTAGGGGCTGTATGCGGCCCCGCTAAATTCTTATGTCCGAACACCCATAGGGAACTCTTCGGCGTCCCGGATATTGCATTATATGCATCTGCTCCAAATCATGTCTTTGGTCTATAGTTGGGTTGCCCGGCTCCTATGTTTGCCACCTTACGTTCCGCAAGTTCGGCTAAGGTAGTAAAGGGAGAACTATTGCGATTGTATTTCCGGTTCGTCTGGTCAAGTACCTCAGTAGAGTAAGCCGAAAACTGTCTGTCATGATAAGCGAGAGCGGGTCAGCGATCCGGAGACTTAGTGTTATACTACGAATCGTTCGTGATTTATGTCATGTTATACGAGGGGCTGGGTTTTTTGACCACCCGCGTTGCAAAGGCGCCGCACTCCGGATTGCCGATCATGCAATGAGGGGCTAGTACTTAGCGCCACCAATGGACTCTTATGGCTGAAGTGAAAGTACTAAAAACACATAGTCTGATTGCCTGGTTCACTTTGCAAGACGCCTCCTACATCGGACCAAGATGTTGGATAAAGTGCGGTCATGCGGTCCCGAACACCCCTGTAGTATCTACGTGGGGGCTGAAGCCGACGACTGGTAAACTTTCAGACATATAACAACAAAACAGGAGGATCAACTGATAATAAAGCATAATTATAACTATCATACATTACGAGTTCATTACATAACTCTTACAACCGGACACAACTACTCAAATACTATGTCCTTGGAGCACTGGCCTTCTACAATACGGGTGAGGGAGTCCTGGACTAAGGGGTCCTCGGGCGTCCGGCCTGTTAGCCATGGGCCGGACTGATGGGCTGTGAAGATGTGAAGACCGAAGACCGCACTCGTGTCCGGGCAGGACTCTCCTTGGCGTGGAAGGCAAGCTTGGCGATCAATCGTGTAGATTCCTTTCTATGTAACCGACTCCATGTAACCCTAGATCTCTCCGGTGTCTATATAAACCGGAGAGCGTAGTCTGGATAGGCGGAGACTCATTATCATAACCATAGGCTAGCTTCTAGGGTTTAGCCATTACGGTCTCGTGGTAGATCAACTCTTGTAACACTCATATTCATGAAGATCATCAAGCAGGAAGTAGGGTATTACCTCCATAGAGAGGGCCCGAACCTGGGTAAACATCGTGTCCCCTGTCTCATGTTACCATCGACCTTAGACGCACAGTTCGGGACCCCCTACCCGAGATCCGCCGGTTTTGACACCGACATTGGTGCTTTCATTGAGAGTTCCACTGTGCCGTCGACGACAGGATCGATGACTCGCCTCGTTTTTAAAGACGATATCACCGCCGGAGGAGCTCTGGCCCCAGGCCAAACTCTCCGGCTGGGAAATTTCACCATGACCGCCCACTCGGCCGTTAAGCCGACGATGACCTCTCGGGCCATCGAAAATCCCCTTCGTATCGACTCCGAACACTCCAAGCGGATGGATCCGGCGGAACTCTCGTCCTTAAACGAGCTTCTAGATCGCATCGCCACCCTGGGAATCGCTATGGATTACGATTGGATCGGGCTTAAACCCGACCAAAGAGAAATCAAATCTCCACCGATCACCCACCATGTGGTGATGGTCGAGGAACAAGGCGGCGGTTTTTCCTCTATACTGAAGCCGAACTATGTTCGGGCTGCCAATCTTGAAGAGCCGGTCGATCACCTGCGAAAGGATGTGACTTGTCCTCCGAACATAGAGTCGGACGACGGACCTAAACAATCGGAAGATATTCCGGCGCCCGGACTGTTGAGTCCGGAAGGCCTCCAGATTCCGGATGGTCGATTGGGTCCAGGGCCGGATTTTCCGCCGCCCACCCACCCAGACATAAGCGATCTTACCAACATAAAACAGCAGTCTCAGGAAACGGTCCATCACTTCTGGGCCAGATTCCTCCTTGTGAAAGACAATATAAAAGATTGCAGCGATGAGGACGCAATATCAGCTTTCTGCAACAACTGTGCGGACGAAGGAATTCTCAATGCCATCAATCGCCGCCGCATTCTATGCTTCAACGACTTGGCAACTATTGTACAAAAGTACAGCGCAATGGAAAGCGCCTGGAAAATTCAGGTAGCTCGCTGGGAGCCATCGGTCCTGACGCAACCCCTCTGCCAAGCAAAAAGGGTGCACCCTCGTGGCACGCCCAACACAACAGCCAAAAAATATAAACCCATTACGCGTCATGGAACCGTTCTGGAAGGATGGATCGATGGGCCATGCAAACTTCACACAACACCGGATACTATATCAACCCACAGCCTTAGAGCATGTTGGATACTCCGGCAGGTAGCCAAAAAAGCGGTGAGAATATTCTTACCAAAATCGCCGCAGAACAACACCTTCCAGAAGACGACGACCCCAGAGTACTGACGGTCTTCGAGACATTCGCTTCAAACAATAAGCGTAAAAGGGCACCGCGTGACCTCGCCGAAGTCTGCCAGATCACTGCAAGTGACCCTTGGAACGACACGGCCATAACCTTCAATGCCAGTGACGAACCTAAATACAGAACAGTCCGAGCGCCAGCCGCATTAGTCCTCAGTCCCATCATGGACGGTGGCAGCGGACTAAACCTCATTTACAAGGAAACGCTCCACAAGATGGAAATAGACAGGAGCCGCATCGAGCAAAGCAGCACAACATTTCGAGGTATCATTCCCAGTCGGGAAGCGCGGTGTGCGGGAAAAATTACACTTGATGTGGTGTTCGGCACGCCGGAGAATTATCGGTCCGAAGAAATAACTTTCCAGGTGGCCCCTTTCAACAGTGGATATCACGCCCTGTTAGGGCGGGAGGCCTTCACGCGCTTTCAAGCTGTACCTCATTATGAGTATATGAAGCTAAAAATGCCCGGGCCCAATGGAATAATCACCCTCGTCAACAATCCAGATATAGCACTCCGCGCCGAGAACAAAACCACATCCCTGGCCCTCGAGGCATTGTCTGAGGCCCTCGCGGCAGAAGAATTAACCGCACTACGCTCCACTATGGATAGGGACGATGTGATCCTAGACAAACGACCCAAATCCACTTCCTTCAAGCCAGCAGAAGAAATAGTCAAATTTCAGGTCCATCCAACAGACCCGAAGAAGACAACATCTATCGGAGCGCAACTCAGCCCCACAGACGACGCCGCACTACGAGACTTCCTGCGCGAAAATTGGGATATATTCGCCTGGCACCCCTCAGATATGCCAGGAATCCCGCAAGAGTTGGCCGAACACAGCCTCAACATACTGAAGGGATACAAATCGGTCAAACAAACACTTCGGCACTTTTCTGAACCCAAACAACAAGCTATGGGGGAAGAGCTGGCCAAACTCATTGAGGCCGGATTCATTTGAGACATTAAACATCCGGACTGGCTGGCAAACCTGGTAATGGTACCAAAGAAGGATAAATCCTGGCGCCTGTGCGTCGATTTCAAAGACCTTAACAAGGCTTGTCCGAAGGATCTATTCACCCTCCCTCGCATTGATCAAATCATTGACGCTACCGCAGGACACGACTCGCTGCGCCTCCTTGATGCATATTCCGGATACCATCAAATCAAAATGAAGGAGTCCGATCAAGCTGCAACAGCATTCATTACGCCATACGGGCCGTTTTGCTTCAATACCATGCCTTTCGGGCTCAAGAACGCCGACGCCACCTACCAGCGCATGATCCAAACATGCCTCGAGAAACAGATCGGCAAGACAGTGGAAGCCTACGTGGACGACGTCGTCATCAAAACTAGACACGTCGAAACACTAATAGACGATTTGCGCCTCACATTCGACAACCTCCGCTCATATGACATCAAGCTTAACCCAGAAAAATGCGTCTTCGGCGTCCCCGCCGGAAAATTGCCGGGCTTCATCGTTTCTAACAGAGGAATTGAAGCAAATCCAGCCAATATCCAAGCTTTGTCGCAATTGGCTACGCCAACCGAACTTAAACAGGTCCAGAAGCTCGCTGGGTGTGTGGCAGCTTTAAGCCGTTCTATCTCCAGATTGGGGGAAAAGGCGCTGCCACTTTATCGCCTTCTACGGTGCACCGATAACTTCGAATGGACAGACGCGGCGACGGCCAGACTGGAAGAAATAAAAGCCCTTCTGGCAAGCAACCCAATCCTGGCCGCGCCGAACGTCGGCGAACCAATGCTCCTATACATATCGGCAACACACCAGGTGGTGAGGCCGTACTCGTCGTCGAGCGAGAACAGGATGGACACAAATTTCCGCTCCAAAATCCTGTATACTATGTGTCCACCGTCCTCACACCATGCAAATCCCGGTACCCCCACTATCAAAAGATAGCATATGCAGTCTTCATGGCATCTCGAAAGCTATGACACTACTTTCAGGAGTGCTCAATCACGGTGGCTTCGGAAGTGCCCCTCAATGATATAATAAACAACCGGGACACCACGGGCCGGATTGCCAAATGGGCCATTGAGCTCCTTCCATTCGATATCACTTACAAACCACGTCGAGCCATTAAATCCCAAGTACTGGATGACTTCGTCGCCGAATGGACAGAGGCCGAACTCCCTAAAGAGTACGGCGTGTATTCCAATTGGGTTATGCATTTTGATGGCTCCAAAATGTTGGCGGGGCTAGGAGCGGGCATCATATTAAGGTCCCCCACGGGAGATATCGTCCAGTACGTACTGCAAATATTATACACAGACTCCAACAATGCAGCCGAATACGAGGCCTTGTTGCATGGCCTTCGGATGGCCGTATCAATGGGCATACAATGACTGGAGGTGTGTGGGGACTCAAACCTTGCAATATCCCAAATTAACAGAGACTTTGATGCCAAAGATCCAAAGATGCCAGCTTATCGCGACACCGTCTTAAAGATGTCGGCTCGGTTCGAGGGGCTCGAATTTCGTCATGTCGCCCGGGAAAGTAATCAGGCGGCGGACGTCCTTGCTCGCATCGGCGCTAAGCGCGACCCTATCCCACCTAACATCTTCCTGGAAAGGCTGTTTAAGCCATCCGTGGTGTGGCAAGGGGCAGACAGCAACGACAGTCCCGTTCCGAACACGAACATAGATGGCGAACACACAGACATCATCGGAGGCTCAGCCACCAAAATAACACCATCGGCCCACCTCATCATGGCAGTCATTGCCCCGTGGACCGAACCATTCTTGGCCTACCTTAATAGGAAGGAGCTCCCAGAAGATTAGAACGAGGCTCGCCGCATTGTTCGGCGTTCGAAGGCCTATAAAGTTCACGAAGGAGAGCTCTACAGGAAAAGTACTACCGGAGTCCTTCAAAGGTGTATCTCCGAGGAGGAGGGGCGGCAACTTTTGGCAGAAATTCACGCCGGTCTTGGTGGGCACCACGCCGCAGCCCGGGCACTTGTCAGTAAGGCCTTCCGTACATGATTTTATTGGCCTACGGCCCGAGCAGATGCACATGACCTCATCCAGCGTTGCGTTGGATGCCAGCTCTTCGCCAACCAAAGCCATATGCCCCCAACCTCCCTACAAACAATCCCCATTACATGGCCCTTCGCGGTCTGGGGCTTGGACATGGTTGGATCCCTTAAAGGGGGAAGCCATAAGAAAAAATATCTGCTGGTCATGGTGGATAAATTCACCAAGTGGATAGAGGCTAGACCAGTTAAAACGACTGAGTCCGGACCGGTGATTGCATTCATATCCGATGTGGTGCACCGTTATGGTGTCCCACACAGCATCATCACCGATAATGGTTCCAATTACATAGCTGATGAGGTGAAAACCTAGTGTGCTAATCTAGGCATTAAGCTCGATTACGCCTCTGTCTACCACCCGCAAACAAACAGTCAAGTTGAATGAGCCAATGGTCCTATCACGAGTGGCATTAAACCCAGACTAGTGCGGTCTTTGAAAGAATCAGACAAGCACTGGGTTGAGGAGCTCGACTCCGTACTCTGGGGGCTGCGGACCACGCCTAACCGCACTACCGGATACACCCCCATTTTCATGGTGTACGGTACAGAGGCTGTGTTACCTTGTGATATTATACATGACTCACCTGGAGTCCGTATGTACGAAGAGAGAGAAGCCGAGCTAGATCGGCAGGACAGCCTAGATGCCTTGGAGGAGGAGCGCGACGTCGCAAAACCTCGTTCCGCATTCTATCAACAACAGGCTTGAAGATACCAAAGCAGAGAAGTACGTGCCAAGACTTACAACGTTGGCGAACTCGTTCTACGCCTACCAGAGAAGAAAAAGGACAAACTCAAGCCCAAATGGGAGGGTCCCTTCATAATTGATGAAGTTCTCACCGGAGGAGCGTACCGTCTTCGTGATGCATCCGACAATCGCCTCGAGCTAAACCCCTAGAACGCAGCCAGACTCCGACGATTCTACGCCTAGCGCCGAACTGTTTGTGTTTGCCCCCCCTTTTAGTTTCCATTATTTGTTCTCTCTTTTCCGGTTATTTTTTCGCTTTCTTGCCTTAAAGCTTTCAAAGGGCTAGACCGTACACCACGGACGCATACATTTTTAAATATGTACGTCCATCATACCTGGGGGCTTCTTCGATAGAAGCTTGTTATTATTCTTTGAGCATCAAGCTCTTCACATATGCATTCTTTTCCATATGTACCTTTTCTTCGCCATTATATGCATCGATATGACTTAAGTTTTGGCCAAGCTGGGTTGCCTAGCTCTTGTGCTTATGCCCTACGTTCCCGTTAGTTCGGCTAGGGCATAAAGGGAGCACCTCTGCGATTGTTACTGCCGGGTCATCCGGATGTGTACCTCAGACTGGGTGAAGCCGAAAACTAGCATTCTTAAGGGAATATTCGGTCGGTGAATTAAAGACGTTTCCGCACTCATTGCGAACCCCCAGAAGTTACATACACTATGATTCTCTCATCACAATTTAGACATGTACACTAAATGCATGCACACCCAGGGAAAGGAACCCTTAACGGAACTATTCTCTGTGGAAGATATTTCTTACAACTGTAATATAACATAACTAGCTGGATACAACTTGTCTGTTCAAGCAACGATGACCCCTACGCCTAGTTTTCCACGCATACCCTGGTCTATTCGGCCATGAGGATATTCGGAAACACTCCGCACCCTAGGGTCCGGAGGTGCAGGCGAAAAGGTCTGCCATGACAAATGATATACAATTCGGCTAGACGGACAGTGCATAGTCACTTGGACTCAAATACTTCCTCCTCTATACCGTCCAGCAGGCGGTCTAACTTACAATCCTGCTGGGAGTATTTAGCGGCCAATTCTACTTGGTCATATACTAAACCAACGGGAATTTCTTCCCCATCTGACCCTACAGGTCCGACACGGGCCATGTGATTAGGATCCGACTTCATGTATCGTGTTTTCACCATGGCCCAGGCTTCTCGCGCACCCTCCCGGCAGGCCGATATTTTCCACAATCGGATGCGCCGCCGCGCTCCTTTGAACAGCTCTACAAGCTCCTCCATACTTCCTGGAGGGGAGGCGGACGGCCATAAAGCCTTGACAACACTCCGCATGGCCAACCGAGCCCGCTCGTGCACTTGCGACAACCTCTGCAGAAGATCACTTGATGATTCGGACACCTCGCCTTCAGGACGGCCCGTCAGAATACCTGCAATCATAACTGTATCAGTTCCATTCATCACCAACCTACTATAAAGGTTAGTTCGGACACATACCGAATATACCGCCTCGTAGTTCCTTATTCTCCTTCACGGAGTCTGCTAGCTGGCCCCGCACATCTTTTAACTCAATACTCAAGCTGGTCTTGGCATCCTGAAGCTTGTTTTTCTCTATTATGGCTTGAGACAATATGCGCTCGCCCGTGGCATGCATCTTCTTTGCTTTTTGCTCTCCTTCCGGAGCAGCAACCAGCTTCTCATCATATTGATCTGATGACCCTATCATAAGACCAGCAACAATATTAGTCCGGCGGATGTACGGTCATTGTCATCGTTCTTATACGGAGGGGAGTATTACCAGCAGATGCCTTTTTGGAATTTTTTAGCTCGGCGGTGGCAGCATTTAGCTGTGCCCGACACTGCTCTAGCTCTTGAGTTAGCAGGTTGTTCTTCTTGGTAAGAACCTGGTTACACAACGATCCTTAAATCAGTTGTACCAACTTCTTTCAGTCTCGGGGGCTACTGACATATGGTCACCCTATTCAGACAAAGAAAATTTACCTGCACATCTTTTAAATACTGCTTTGTGGCTATGCTATGCCCAGTTCGAGCAGCCCAGATATAAGCGTCAGCCGAACCAAAGACTTTAAGCGCCTCCTCCGAGAACTGGGGGTCTCATAAAACAGCCCCGCAGCACCGATGATTCATGGCGCTCTCTACTTCCGAGTTGGTAACGGACATATTTTCCGAACCCTCGGCCGAAGGACAGTCCGGCGTTGTTCTCATATTGGCCCTCGATTCTCCGGCGGGATCTAAATCCCGGTTGTTGGGAGTACGGCTGGCCGGACCCCCGGACATAGTCCGGCGAACCTTTTTCCTGGTACAAGACAAATGTACAAGTTACGGTTGGACATGACTACTAATGTACACCTTCAAATCCGTACCTCTTCGACGAGGGACCGGTCGGGTCTTCATTGACCTTCCTTTTAAAGGCCTTGCTTGGCGCTGGAGCCGCTCTCTTTGGAGTCACCCCCGGAGTTGCATGATGAGCCGAACGCCTCCCCTTCGAAGCACGAGGTAGTGCGGCAGGTGAGGCAGTGCGAGGAAACTCTTTCGAGGAGGAATTTTCTTGATGACTTACGTGGGAACCAGGAAGAAGACCAGGATAATCGGCGATAATGGCCACTTATGTGCCGTCATAGCTTGCCTGGTAAAACACCCCTTCCGCAAGTACCACGAATATGTCCGGATCCTCTTCAAACCCGGGATCTAGTTCCCGGTTGGGGTTCTCTGGCTGTGGGGCGGGGCTGTAGAGCCCCTCGGTGATTTTTCGCCAATGTTGTTATAAGCGGATTAGATATCTGTTAAAGGTGACCCGAGAAGCGGAATGAGTAAAGCAGAAGGATCGGGGCTTACCCAACTGGGAGGATTATACATGGAATTGTTGGAAATATGCCCTAGAGGCAATAATAAATTGGTTATTATTATATTTCCTTGTTCATGATAATCGTTTATTATCCATGCTAGAATTGTATTGATAGGAAACTCAGATACATGTGTGGATACATAGACAACACCATGTCCCTAGTAAGCCTCTAGTTGACTAGCTCGTTGATCAATAGATGGTTACGGTTTCCTGACCATGGACATTGGATGTCGTTGATAACGGGATCACATCATTAGGAGAATGATGTGATGGACAAGACCCAATCCTAAGCCTATCACAAGATCGTGTAGTTCGTTTGCTCAGAGCTTTTCTAATGTCAAGTATCATTTCCTAAGACCATGAGATTGTGCAACTCCCGGATACCGTAGGAATGCTTTGGGTGTACCAAACGTCACAACGTAACTGGGTGGCTATAAAGGTGCACTACAGGTATCTCCGAAAGTGTCTGTTGGGTTGGCACGAATCGAGACTGGGATTTGTCACTCCGTGTAAACGGAGAGGTATCTTTGGGCCCACTCGGTAGGACATCATCATAATGTGCACATTGTGACCAAGGAGTTGATCACGGGATGATGTGAGTTACGGAACGAGTAAAGAGACTTGCCGGTAACAAGATTGAACAAGATATCGGGATACCGACGATCGAATCTCAGGCAAGTAACATACCGATTGACAAAGGGAATTGTATACGGGATTGATTGAATCCCCAACATCGTGGTTCATCCGATGAGATCATCGTGGAACATGTGTGAGCCAACATGGGTATCCAGATCCTGCTGTTGGTTATTGGCCGGAGAACGTCTCGGTCATGTCTGCATGGTTCCCGAACCCGTAGGGTCTACACACTTAAGGTTTGATGACGCTAGGGTTATAGGGAATAGATATACGTGGTTACCGAATGTTGTTCGGAGTCCCAGATGAGATCCCGGACGTCACGAGGAGTTCCGGAATGGTCCGGAGGTAAAGATTTATATATGGGAAGTACTGTTTTGGTCACCGGAAAAGTTTCGGGTGCTATCGGTAATGTACCGGGACCACCGGGAGGGTCCCGGGGGTCCACCAGGTGGGCCCACCAACCCCAGAAGGCTGCGTGGGCTAAGTGTGCGAGGGGACGAGCCCCAGGTGGGCTGGTGCGTCCCCCCACCAAGGCCCAAGGCGCAGGGAGAGTGGGAGGGGGCAAACCCTAGGTCCAGATGGGCCTTAAGGCCCACCCTAGTGGCGCCCCCCCTCTCTCCTCCCCTTGGCCGCACCCTAGATGGGTTTGGGGGCTGCCGCCACCCCTGGGGAGGGAACCCTAGATGGGGGCGCAGCCCCTCCCCTTCCCCTATATATACTTGAGGTATTTGGGGCTGCAAACACACGAGAACGTCTCTCTTTCGGCGCAGCCCTACCCCTCTCCTTCCTCCTCTCCCGCGGTGCTTGGCGAAGCCCTGCAGGATTGCCACGCTCCTCCATCACCACCGCGCCGTCGTGCTGCTGCTGGACGGAGTCTTCCCCAACCTCTCCCTCTCTCCTTGCTGGATCAAGTCGTGGGAGACGTCACCGGGCTGCACGTGTGTTGAGCGCGGAGGCACCGTTCTTCGGTGCTTAGATCGGAATCAACCGCGATCTGAATCGCTACGAGTACGACTCCTTCATCCGCGTTCTTGCAACGCTTCCGCATCGCGATCTACAAGGGTATGTAGATGCACTCCCCTTCCCCTCGTTGCTAGATTACTCCATAGATTGATCTTGGTGATGCGTAGAAAATTTTGAATTTCTGCTACGTTCCCCAACAGTGGCATCGAGAGCTAGGTCTATGCGTAGTTTCTATGCACGAGTAGAACACAAAGTAGTTGTGGGTGTCGATGTTGCCAATTCTTCTTGCCGCTACTAGTCTTATCTTGTTTCGGCGGTATTGTGGGATGAAGCGGCTCGGACCGACCTTACACGTACGCTTACGTGAGACAGGTTCCACCGACTGACATGCACTAGTTGCATAAGGTGGCTAGCGGGTGTCTGTCTCTCCCACTTTAGTCGGAACGGATTCGATGAAAAGGGTCCTTATGAAGGGTAAATAGAAATTGGCATATCACGTTGTGGTCTTACGTAGGTAAGAAACGTTCTTGCTAGAAACCTATACCAGCCACGTAAAAACTTGCAACAACAATTAGATGACGTCTAACTTGTTTTTGCAGCATGTGCTATGTGATGTGATATGGCCAGAAGATGTGATGAATGATATATGTGATGTATGAGATTGATCATATTCTTGTAACAGGAATCACGACTTGCATGTCGATGAGTATGACAACCGGCAGGAGCCATAGGAGTTGTCTTTATTTTTTGTATGACCTGCGTGTCACTGAATAACGCCATGTAAATTACTTTACTTTATTGCTAAGTGCGTTAGCCATAGAAGTAGAAGTAATCGTTGGCGTGACAACTTCGTGAAGACACAATGATGGAGATCATGATGATGGAGATCATGGTGTCATGCCGGTGACGAAGATGATCATGGTGCCCCGAAGATGGAGATCAAAGGAGCAAAATGATATTGGCCATATCATGTCACTATTTGATTGCATGTGATCCCTCACTAAAATTTCAAGAGACGTGTTCCCCCTAACTGTGCACCATTGCGAAGGTTCGTTGTTTCGAAGCACCACGTGATGATCGGGTGTGATAGATTCTAACGTTCGAATACAACGGGTGTTGACGAGCCTAGCATGTACAGACATGGCCTCGGAACACATGCGAAACACTTAGGTTGACTTGACGAGCCTAGCATGTACAGACATGGCCTCGGAACACAAGAGATCGAAAGGTCGAACATGAGTCGTATAGTAGATGCGATCAACATGGAGATGTTCACCAATGATGACTAGTCCGTCTCACGTGATGATCGGACACGGCCTAGTTTGACTCGGATCATGTACACTTAGATGACTAGAGGGATGTCTATCTGAGTGGGAGTTCATTCATTAATCAGATGAACTTCATTATCATGAACATAGTCAAAAGGTCTTTGCAAATTATGTCATAGCTTGCGCTTTAGTTCTACTGTTTAAGATATGTTCCTAGAGAAAATTTAGTTGAAAGTTGGTAGTAGCAATTATGCGGACTGGGTCCGTAAACTGAGGATTGTCCTCATTGCTGCACAGAAGGCTTATGTCCTTAATGCACCGCTCTGTGTGCTGAACCTCAGCGTCGTCTGTAGATGTTGCGAAACATCTGGCATACACGTTTTGATGACTACGTGATAGTTCAATGCGTATTGCTAATGGTTTAGAATTGTGGCACCAAAGACGGTTTTGAAACGTCGCAGAACATATGAGATGTTCCGAAGACTGAAATTGGGATTTCAGACTAGTGCCCACGTCAAGAGGTATGAGACCTCTGACAAGTTTCTTAAGCCTGCAAGCTAAGGGAGAAAAGCTCAATCGTTGAGCATGTGCTCAGATTGTCTGAGTGCCACAATCGCTTGAATCGAGTGGGAGTTAATCTTCCAGATGAGATAGTGATGGTTCTCCATAGTCACTGCCACCAAGCTATTAGAGCTTCGTGATGAACTATAAATATCAAGGATAGATGATGATCCTTGAGCAACTCGCGATGTTTGACACCGCGAAAGTAGAAATCAAGAAGGAGCATCAATTGTTGATGGTTAGTAAAACCACTAGTTTCTAGAAGGGCAAGGGCAAAAGGGATACTTCATGAAACAGCAAATCATTTGCTGCTCTAGTGAAGAATCCCAAGGTTGAACCCAAACCCGAGACTAAGTGCTTCTGTAATGAGGGGAACGGTCACTGAAGCGGAACTACCCTAGACACTTGGTAGATGAGAAGGCAGGCAAGGTCGACAGAAGTATATTGGATATACATTATATGAGTGTGTACTTTACTGGTACTCCTAGCAGCACCAGGGTATTAGATACCGGTTCGGTTGCTAAGTGTTAGTAACTCGAGATAAAAGCTACGGAATAAATGGAGACTGGCTAAAGGTGAGATGACGATGTGTGTTGGAAGTGTTTCCAAGGTTGATGTGATCAAGCATCGCATGCTCCCTCTACCATCGAGATTTGGTGTTTGCGTTGAGCATGATTGGATTATGTTTATCGCAATACGGTTATTCATTTAAGGAGAATAATGGTTACTCTGTTTATTTGAATAATACCTTCAATGGTCTTGCACCTAAAATGAATCTCGATCGTAGTGATACACATGTTCATGCCAAAAGTAATGATAGTACCACATACTTGTGGCACTGCTATTTGAGTCATATTGGGATAAAACGCATGAAGAAGCTCCATGTAGATGGATCTTTGGACTCACTCATTTTTGAAAGGATTGAGACATGCGAACCATGTCTATTGGTATATGTGCATGAAGAAACTCCATGCAGATGGATCGTTTGGACTCACTTGATTTTGAATCACTTGAGACATGCAAATTATACCACATGGGCAAGATGACTGAAAAGCCTCGTTTTCAGTAAGATGGAACAAGAGAGCAACTTGTTGGAAGTAATACATTTTGATGTATGCAGTCCAATGAGTGCTGAGGCATGCAGTGGATATCGTTATGTTCTTACTTCACAGATGATTTGAGTAGATACTGTGTGTATTTACTTGATGAAACACAAGTCTGAATTATTGAAAGGTTCAAGTAATTTCAGAGTGAAGTTGAAGATCGTCGTGACAAGAAGGATAAAATGTCTATGATATGATCATAGAGATGAATATCTGAGTTACGAGTTTGGCACACAATTAAGACATTGTGGAAAGTGTTTCACAATTAATACCGCCTGGAACACCACAGTGTGATGGTGTGTCCGAACATCATAACTGCACCCTATTGGATATGGTGCATACCATGATGTCTCTTATCGAATTACCACTATCGTTCATGGGTTAGGCATTAGAGACAACCGCATTCACTTTAAAAGGGGCACCACGCAATTCCGTTGTGACGACACCGTTTAGAGAAACCTAAGTTGTCGTTTCTTAAAAGTTTGGGGCTGCGATGCTTATGTGAAAAAGTTTCAGGCTGATAAGCTCGAACCCAAAGCGGATAAATGCATCTTCATAGAATACCCAAAACAGTTGGGCATACCTCCTATTTGAGATCTGGAAGCAAAAGTAATTGCTTCTAGAAACGGGTCCTTTCTCGAGGAAAAGTTTCTCTTGAAAGAATTGAGTGGGAGGATGGTGGAGACTTGATGAGGTTATTGAACCGTCACTTCAACTAGTTTGTAGCAGGGCACAGGAAGTTGTTCCTGTGGCACCTACACCAATTGAAGCGAAAGCTCATGATAGTGATCATGAAACTTCGGATCAAGTCACTACCAAACCTTGTAGGTCAACAAGGATATGTACTACTCCTGAGTGGTACGGTGATCCTGTCTTAGATATCATGTTGTTAGACAATACTGAACCTACGAGCTATGGAGAAGCGATGGTGGGCCCATATTCCGACAAATGGTTATAAGCCATGAAATCCGAGATAGGATCCATGTATCAGAGCAAAGCATGGACTTTGGTGAACTTGCCCGATGATGGGCAAGCCATTGAGATAAATGGATCTTTAAGAAGAAGACGGACGTGGACGATAAGGTTACCGTCTATGAAGCTCGACTTGTGGCAAAGAGTATTTTCACGAGTTCAAGGAGTTGACTACGATGAGATTTTCTCATCCATAGCGATGCTTAAGTCCGTCGGAATCATGTTAGCATTAGCTGCATTTATGAAATCTGGCAGCTGGATGTCAAAACAAGTTTCCTTACTAGTTTTCGTAAGGAAAGGTTGTATGTGATACAATCAGAAAGGTTTTGTCGATCCTAAGGATGCTAAAAGGTATGCTAGCTCCAGCGATCCTTCCATGGACTAGAGCAAGCATCTCGGAGTCAGAATATACGCTTTGATGGAGTGATCAAAGTTTTTTGGGTTTATACAAAGTTTGTTAGAAACTTGTATTTACAATAAAGTGAGTGGGAGTGCTACAACATTTCTGATAAGTATATGTGAATGACATATTGTTGATCCGAAATGATGTAAAATTTCTGGAAAGCATAATGGGTTGTTTGAAAGGAGTTTTTCAAAGGAAGACATGGATAAAGCTGCTTACATATTGGGCATCAAGATCTATTGAGATAGATCAAGACGCCTGATGATACTTTCAAAGAACGCACACCTTGACATGATTTTGAAAGAGTTCAAAATAGATCAGCAAAGAAGGAGTTCTTGGCTGTGTTACAAGGTGTGAGTATTGAGTAAGACTCAAGACCTGACCACAGCAGAAGAGAGAGAAAGGACGAAGGTCGTCCCCTATGCTTTAGACGTAGGCTCTATAGTATGCTATGCTGTGTACCGCACATGAAGTGTGCCTTGCCATGAGTTGGTCAAGGGGTACAATAGTGATCCGGGAATGGATCACATGACAGCGGTCGAACTTATCCTTAGTATCTAGTGGACTAAGGAATTTTCTTGATTATGGAGGTGAAAAGGGGTTCGTCGTAAAGGGTTACGTCGATGCAAACTTTGACACTAATCCGGATGACTCTGAGAAGTAAACCGGATTCGTATAGTAGAGCAGTTATTTGAAATGGCTCCAAGTAGCGCGTGGTAGCATCCACAAGATGACATAGATATTCGTAAAGCACACACGGATCTGAAAGGTTCAGACCCGTTGACTAATAACCTCTCTCACAAGCATAACATGATCAAACCAGAACTCATTGAGTGTTAATCACATAGTGATGTGAACTAGATTGTTGACTCTAGTAAACTCTTTGGATGTTGGTCGCATGGTGATGTGACCTGTGAGTGTTAATCACATGGTGATGTGAACTAGATTATTGACTCTAGTGCAAGTGGGAGACTGTTGGAAATATGCCCTAGAGGCAATAATAAATTGGTTATTATTATATTTCCTTGTTCATGATAATCGTTTATTATCCATGCTAGAATTGTATTGATAGAAAACTCAGATACATGTGTGGATACATAGACAACACCATGTCCCTAGTAAGCCTCTAGTTGACTAGCTCGTTGATCAATAGATGGTTACGGTTTCCTGACCATGGACATTGGATGTCGTTGATAACGGGATCACATCATTAGGAGAATGATGTGATGGACAAGACCCAATCCTAAGCCTAGCACAAGATCGTGTAGTTCGTTTGCTCAGAGCTTTTCTAATGTCAAGTATCATTTCCTAAGACCATGAGATTGTGCAACTCCCGGATACCGTAGGAATGCTTTGGGTGTACCAAACGTCACAACGTAACTGGGTGGCTATAAAGGTGCACTACAGGTATCTCCGAAAGTGTCTGTTGGGTTGGCACGAATCGAGACTGGGATTTGTCACTCCGTGTAAACGGAGAGGTATCTCTGGGCCCACTCGGTAGGACATCATCATAATGTGCACATTGTGACCAAGGAGTTGATCACGGGATGATGTGAGTTACGGAACGAGTAAAGAGACTTGCCGGTAACGAGATTGAACAAGGTATCGGGATACCGACGATCGAATCTCGGGCAAGTAACATACCGATTGACAAAGGGAATTGTATACGGGATTGATTGAATCCCCGACATCGTGGTTCATCCGATGAGATCATCGTGGAACATGTGGGATCCAACATGGGTATCCAGATCCCGCTGTTGGTTATTGGCCGGAGAACGTCTCGTTCATGTCTGCATGGTTCCCGAACCCGTAGGGTCTACACACTTAAGGTTCGATGACGCTAGGGTTATAGGGAATAGATATACGTGGTTACCGAATGTTGTTCGGAGTCTCGGATGAGATCCCGGACGTCACGAGGAGTTCTGGAATGGTCCGGAGGTAAAGATTTATATATGGAAATCCTGATTTGGTCACCGGAAAAGTTTTGGGTGCTATCGGTAATGTACCGGGAGCACCGGGAGGGTCCCGGGGGTCCACCAGGTGGGGCCACCAGCCCCAGAAGGCTGCGTGGGCTAAGTGTGGGAGGGGAAGAGCCCCAGGTGGGCTGGTGCGCCCCCCCACCAAGGCCCAAGGCGCAGGGAGAGTGGGAGGGGGCAAACCCTAGGTCCAGATGGGCCTTAAGGCCCACCCTAGTGGCGCCCCCCTCTCTCCTCCCCTTGGCCGCACCCTAGATGGGTTTGGGGGCTGCCGCCACCCCTGGGGAGGGAACCCTAGATGGGGGCGCAGCCCCTCCCCTTCCCCTATATATACTTGAGGTATTTGGGGCTGCAAACACACGAGAACGTCTCTCTTTCGGCGCAGCCCTACCCCTCTCCTTCCTCCTCTCCCGCGGTGCTTGGCGAAGTCCTGCAGGATTGCCACGCTCCTCCATCACCACCACGCCGTCGTGCTGCTGCTGGATGGAGTCTTCCCCAACCTCTCCCTCTCTCCTTGCTGGATCAAGGCGTGGGAGACGTCACCGGGCTGCACATGTGTTGAACGCGGAGGCACCGTTCTTCGGTGCTTAGATCGGAATCAACCGCGATCTGAATCGCTACGAGTACGACTCCTTCATCCGCGTTCTTGCAACGCTTCCGCATCACGATCTACAAGGGTATGTAGATGCACTCCCCTTCCCCTCGTTGCTAGATTACTCCATAGATTGATCTTGGTGATGCGTAGAAAATTTTGAATTTCTGCTACGTTCCCCAACAGGAATACCCCTCTCTGCGATTGATTCGGAGAAATTCCTCTTCTTCCCCTTTGAACAGCTCGGCCAGTATCTTGGCTAGAGCGGCGGGGATGTCCGGACCCTTTCGACCACAGCGGGAGGCGTCATCCTCGCTGTTGTAGTGCCACATTGGGAGCCCCCTATATTGAAGCGGCTGAATCCCTCGCACTATGGAGGTCACGATTACCTCAACTATTGTTAAACCGGACTGGGCTAGAGTCTTCATCTTGCCCAGGAGCTGACCAACTTCTGCACTGTCATCCTCTTCGAGACTCCGGGGACGCCAACTGTGGCGTTTCTTCAGCGGAACGCTGCCGAACTCAGGAAGACCCTTTCGAATTGGGTCAGGAAGTGCGACATCCTCGATGTAGAACCATTCAGAAGGCCATTTTTTGGATGCCCTCCTCGGTGTGCCGGACGGATATCCGGTATCGGCGATGCGCCATACTTCGGCTACGCCCACCTCAAATATCGATCCCCCGTGGTTACACGGGACAAGACAAAACAATTTTCTCCACAGTTCAAAATGAGCCTCAACGCCGAGAAATAATTTGCATAAAGCGACGTAACCTGCGATATGCAGGATGGAAGCGGGAGTGAAGTTGTGTAGCTGGAGGCCGTAGTACTCCAGGAGCCCTCGGAGGAACGGGTGGATGGGAAACCCAACGCCTCTTAATAGAAAGGGAACGAAACACACTCGCTCCCCCCAGATGGGCTGGGGAATTCCTCCGCTTGGGCCTCGCCATCGAAAGAGGCCAGCCCTGCTCGAACAGGGACCAGATCCGCGGGAGGAAGGAATCCCTGCGTTTGCAGCTCCGCCAGTTGACTGTGGGTCACAGAACACTTCTCCCACTTGCATTTCTCTGGGCCGGGGCGTGAGGAGGAGCTAGGAATGCTAGCCATGTTGGAATGGTTTCTCCTGGTAGTCTCCGGGGATTTTTCTCGGCGTAGTGTCGAATGGATCTAAGATCCAATCTCTTTAAATAGGCACTCTGCCTTGCATGGATAGGGTGTTATTTGCGAAAATGCCCTAACCTTCCGCATTCTCTCAACACGTGGAAGACAAAGCTATTAAACGCGCGGAGGCCGAGGCGAGAAGCATTGAATCCGTGGCCGAATACATTACATGGATGTCATCAAAAGAAGAACCCGCCTTGCAATGCCGAAGACAATCCGAACGTCGAACACCTCGTCATTGAAGCCTGGTTCGGGGGCTACTGAGGGAGTCCTGGACTAAGGGGTCCTCGGGCGTCCGGCCTGTTAGCCATGGGCCGAACTGATGGGCTGTGAAGATGTGAAGACCGAAGACCGCACTCGTGTCCGGGCAGGACTCTCCTTGGCGTGGAAGGCAAGCTTGGCGGTTAATCGTGTAGATTCCTTTCTATGTAACCGACTCCATGTAACCATAGATCTCTCCGGTGTCTATATAAACCAGAGAGCGTAGTCCGGATAGGCGGAGACTCATTATCATAACCATAGGCTAGCTTCTAGGGTTTAGCCATTACGATCTCGTGGTAGATCAACTCTTGTAACACTCATATTCATCAAGATCAATCAAGCAGGAAGTATGGTATTACCTCCATAGAGAGGGCCCGAACTTGGGTAAACATCGTGTCCCCTGTCTCCTGTTACCATCGACCTTAGACGCATAGTTCAGGACCCCCTACCCGAGATCCGCCGGTTTTTACACCGACAACGGGCTCCCTCGAGGACCTCGTCGAAGTACCTCCCCGGCCGCCGGTGCTCCTTGCCCTCAGGTGGCCCTGCGGTGGCAATCTCAGTGGCTTTCATCTTCGCCCACTGAACCTTTACACGGGCAAAGGCCATCCGAGCACCCTCAATACAGGATGACCGCTTAAGGGCATCAATCCGAGGAAGCGCCTCCACCAGCCTCTTCACGAGCCTGAAGTGGCTGCTGGGTACGGCTTCGGCCGGCCACAGATGGACTATTACGTCCTTCATGGCCAAGCCGGCCACCCTATGCAGCTCGGACAGCTGCTTCATCTGGTCGCTCAGGGGCACTGGAAGCTCCGGCGCAAGGAACTACGACCAGAACAGCTTCTCCGTTGAGCTCCCCTCTTCGGCTCGGAAGAATGCGGCGGCGTCTACAATGCTCCTTGGCAAGTCGGCAAAGGCGCCCTGAGAACTCCCAACTCGGGTTAGTAAAATATATCTTCTACTGGCATACCTACTCTGCATAATAAAGGCCTTACCAGCCGCAATCCACCTCGCCTCTTGGATCTCCTGGCGAGCGTCCTGTGCATCAGCCCGGGCTTCCTTCAGGCTCTCACGGGCTTTGGTGAGCTCGGAGGCCTATTCCGAACTCGTCTGCTCCAAGGACTCGCATCTAGCAATGGCGTCCGAGCTCTTTTTCAACCTCACCCACCCGCGCCTCATGTCGTTGGCGGGTGGTCTGCTCCTCCTCTAAGCTTTTGGCCGCCTTGTCCGCGGCCACCTTGCTCACCTCCGCCTCCTTCTTGGCTTCAGCAAGGGCGCTTTTGAGGGACTCGACCTCATCAGCGCCAACTACGGGCATAGTTAAAACATTTTTAGTCTGTTTCAAATGACTAACACATATACAATTGGAGATATATACTCAATACACGCATACATTGCGTCTCCTCAAACCGCTTATTAATGCGGACAACCTCTTCATAGGTCAGCTGCAGCTTCCGAGTAAGTTCGGAAACTTCGGCGGACTGGGCGCTCGCCGCCAGCAGGGAAGCCTGTTGTACAATAGAGTGTCACCTCTTCCGAACACTATGAGATCCTCTGTCCAACTTCGTCAAAGCTGGACAGAGTCTCAGGGGCTACTATGTATACACAGGCATATTCCTTTATTAAAATTGGTTAGAAAATTACATCGCATACCTCAAAGCCTGTTAATAGGCTGGTAAAAGCTTCGTTCAGCCCACTTTTGGTGGACTGAATCTTCCCAACCACCATACCCATCAGGGTACGGTGCTCCTCCACGACGGAAGTACGACGAAGTGCTTCCGCCAAGGCATTCAGCGCCCCCGGGTTGATGGAGGCCGCCGGTGGATTTGACGCTCCCCCTCCTTCAAAGGGGGTCGCTCGCCCGATTCCGGAGCCGTATGGGTCTCCAGAATAGTGTTCGGCTGGGGGGCCGGATTGGTCATGACCCCCGTCATCAGTCTTCATGGAGGTTGGTCCCCCCATGTCTTCGGCAGCCGAGGTGTTACCCTCTGGCGCCGTTTTGACGGCCCCCCGCACCTCTCCGTGGCCTGGAGAGGCTCTTCGGGACAAGACCTCGGTGTCGTCCGCAGCGGTTGCTGGAGAGGCCCGCGGGGGCGTCTCGCTCTCCACCATCCCTGGCTCCAGCGAGTTCCTTGGAGACGATAGTTGGGGGAGATCGCGGGCCGGACTGAAACATACGATAGTGCGTTAAAAACTACAATAATAAACGCCGATGTATGTAAGGCATCCTGGGATACTTACGATTCGGCTAGGGGCTTCGACCTGGGGCGATGCTTGGGGATGACTTCGGCATCCGAATCCAAGTTGTCCAAGAGGGATACCCTCCCCCTTTTGGACGCCTCCGCTTCCGGGTCTATGGAAGCCGCCCTTTTCTCCCTCCTTCCCTTAGGGGGAGAATCGCTCTCTTCCTCCCCCTCCTTTTCGTCTTCATCTCCCTCATGGGAGGAGAGGGCTTCGGAATCCCCGGACATAGTGTCCGGAGGACCTTTACGGCGGGGGCCGTTTTTGGCCCCCTGCCCTTCTTCTTGGTTTTCTTTTCCGGCGCCTGGTATGGCACCGAAACCAGCATCCTCGTCAGCAGAGGATCGGCTGGGTTTTCAGGCAGCGGAGCTGGACACTTGATCCGCTCCGCCTTCTTTGGCCAACCCTGATTAGAAGGATGAAAAATCTCAATACGCCCCTGTGATTTCTGGACTAAGTTGAGTTCGGAAACTAAAAAACTTACCGGGGAGGTTGGGTGAGCACAGTCGAGGCCGATGTCGTCGGTCGTCTCCGGCCACGACTTTTGGGCCTTGAAAAGCAGCCTCCAGATATCTTCGTGTGTTGTGCCGAAGAATCGCTGCAGGGTCCGCGGCCCTTCTGGATTGAACTCCCACATATGGAGAGGCCGACGCTGGCAGGGAAGGGTCCGGCGGAATAACATCACCTGAACCACGCCAGTGAGGCTGGTGTTCTTTGCTATCATATTTTTGATACGCTTTTGCAGCATCAACACCTCATCAGCTGACCCCCAGTCCAGACCCTTGTTGATCCATGATGCTAGCCTATTGGGGGTCCGGATCTAAACTCAGGAGTGGCCGCCCAGTTGGCACCGCGAGGTTCGGTGATGTAGAACCACTCATGCTGCCATATCTTCACAGTTTCCACGAAAGCCCCTTTGGGCCAGGTGACGTTGGGGAGTTTTCTCGCCATTGCGCCTCCGCAGTCTGCGTGCTGCCCGTCCACCACCTTTGGCTTCACATTGAAGACTTTGAGCCAGAAGCCGAAGTGGGGGGGGGGGGGATGCGGAGGAGCGCCTTGCACACGACGATGAACACCGAGATGTGGAGGAAGGAGTTTGGGGCTAGATCATGGAAATCTAGCCCGTAATAGAACATGAGGCCGCGGACAAAAGGGTGAAGTGGAAACCCTAGTCCGCGGAGGAAGTGGGGGATAAATACCACCCTTTCGCCGGGCTCCGGAGTGGGGATGACCTGGTTCTTGGCTGGGATCCTGTACGCAATGTCCGTACTCAGGTACCTCGCATCCTGGAGCTCTTTGACGTCTTTCTCCTTCACGGAGGAGGCCACCCACTTGCCTTGAAAGCCGGATACAATTCTTTTACAGAGGAAAGCCGATGTGTATTCTTTAAAGGAACCCACCTTGCAATGCCGAAGACAATCTGAGCGCTGAATATATCATCATTGAAGATAGGTTCAGGGGCTACTGTGGGAGTCCTAGACTAGGGGGTCCTCGGTGTCCGGTCTATTGATGTGGGCCGGACTGTTGGGCCATCAGGATACAAGACAGAAGATTATCTCTCGTGTCCGGTGGGGACTCTCATATGCGTGGATGGCAAGTATAGGTGTCCGGATATATTGTTCCTTTCTGTAAACCGACTTTGTACAACCCTAAGGCCCCTTCGGTGTCTATATAAACTGGAGGGTTAGATCGGAGGCAGGATCACAACATTGCTAGGCTAGCTTACAATAGGCGCCCAACGTTGTCTTCATTCTCCTACTCCTCCATCCAACAATTGGTCAACTGAGCTACATGTAAATTACCTCCAAAATTCCTTGACCCTGTACAAAGCCTTTACCTTCATGAATTAATAAGATATAAGGAACAAAAACAAATCAGGATACTACTTGTTAGTGTGCTTGACTAACAAATGGCCAATACATGTTGCTGAACTGATGTCGTTTGCTAGTAATACTTGACTGCTGAGTTCCACCTCTTTAATTCCATGACCATATATCATTAGCTCAAATAGCATACAACCAGATATTAGGGATGTTTTTGCTTGTGTGTATATAATTTATTACATAATAAATTAACTCAAGGAAGGCAACACTTGGGAGAGCATGGAGAGAGGAAATGCGAAACATGACAATAATTATATTATTTTATTCATCAATACACAATATTAATTCACTGATCAACGTGCCCTAAAAAGATAATCTATCTAGCTAAGCACATCAGGAATCCAACCTCAAATGATATTAATTGATTGACTTGTCATATCCTTGTGATTCCATTAAAGAGTGATATTTTTACACTCATTTCAACGTTGTTTAAACCAAGATATTTCACTAAAAGAGAGATATTCGCTCCGATATTGCCACTAATGACTAATGAATGCAAAGGATTTCACAAATCCTCTCTTTAATAATTTTTCACAGGAAATGGGCTAAAAAGGGAAGAAATCATGTGGGAGAAAGGAAAGGAAGAAAAATGGAGAAGAAATAAGTCACTAGGAGGCGCCAGAAGGCCAACAGACCAAAAGACGAAGTTCCATTCGACCGCGAGCGCTCGCATGAGCGGTCGTTTGGTGTGGAAACCGAGATAGGTCATCCACCTGAACAACTTTTATTAAGGGGACCCTGTCGAAATTTCAACAGAAGGGGGTGAAACAGAGCGTCGAGCACATACAGAACCTGTTCATCATCATCTTCATCCACCAACCCTAGCCGCCGCCATTTCCACCTCCATAGCCATCTCCACCACCATAGTGCTCTCTCATATGGTTCATACTTGTAATCGTGCATCCAACAAGGCATCCATTGTAAGACATATTGGAATCAATCAATCTCAAGATGTGTTCTTCAATGATTTCTTCTTGCGATCTGATCTGTATCTGTGAGTAGTTCGATAAGGTATGGGGTGAGGCATGAGCCTTGCAACCCCAGGTATTTGGTGAAGGGATCAATGGAAGTCTTTGACACAATGTCTCGTATGTGTGAAATAAAATTGTTTCGTGAAGTATCTCTTGTCTTGTCCGTGATCTTCATCCCTGAAGGTACCCAGGATCATGGAGATCGAGCACCGGTGAGGCTAGGAGCAAGGGGACCGTGAAGTGTTATACCGAATACCGGTGACAATAAGGTTTAGTGGGGTAACATGGATCATATCCTTGGGGATTCATGAGGTGTAGTCATTAAACGCCCAAAGCTTTTGTCTGATGCTATTATCTTAATTATCAGGGCAACCCCACGATATGAATAGGGCCTTCGGTAGGACAACGATTCTTGATGCAAGACTCGAGCCCGTCAAGATGTAATTTGGACACATCCCCCTCTCCGATACAAAGCAAGCACATCTTGGTGGGTGTCTTCCCGAGCACAAATTAATATCATTTTTTATCCCAACACCAATACATGGTTGTAAGCATTAAGACCTTATCCCCGCACCTTATTTTTATTATAAGTGTTTGAATCACTATTTGCTTGCTGATCCGGTCAAAAGCTGGATTTGACACTTTAGCAAAAGCTTGCTAGAGACCATCGCTTCAAGGGAGTCTTCCTCTCGTGGGTTCGATACCCAGGGTCACCTCTGGGGAAATAGGTGTGGGATACCCTTTCTTGTTCCAATACCAGATCAATAAATAGGAGATATCAAGCCCTTCTTCCGGCGCCGTTGTCGGGGAGGAGTTTACTATTCCTAGTCTTTGTGTTTAGAGTTTGTTAAAGTTAATTTACAATTTTTGCTTTTACTTTTTTAGTTTTAGTTTAAGTTTTCCAGCAGAAGGATTGCACAAATAGATGGAAAAAGGAGAAGAAGTTTTCTTACTTCAAGTACACAATATATTAATGTAATCTCCTGAAGTAACTAAAACACCTCCATAGATACAGAAGCTAGTAATGGAATATGTTGATTTGTTTGAGGAGCCTACTTCTCTTCCTCCTCGTAGAGCTTTGGTCCACAAAATTCCACTTGTTCCTGGAGATAATCCTCCTCATATGAGACTTTACAGAGTGCCCCTGCACCAAAAGAAAGAAATGGAAGAGCAGATAAAAAAAATCTAGCTGCTCACCTTATCAGACATAGCCAAAGTCCCTATGCTGCCCCTGTGTTACTAGTTAAAAAGAAGGACAACTCCATGAGGCTCTACATTGATTTCAATAAAATTAATTCATTGAAAATCAAGAACAAATTTCCCATACCAGTCATAGAAGAGTTCCTTGATGAATTGCATGGAGCTAAATAATTCTCCAAGCTGGATTTGAGATCTGGTTATCACCAAATCAGGATGCATCCAAAAGACATCCACAAAACAGCTTTCAGAACCTTCTTGGGTCATTTTGAGTATTTAGTAATGCCTTTTGGGCTCTCTAATGCTCCATTCACTTGTCAAGAATTGATGAACACTATTTTTCGACCTTATTTGAGGAAATTTGTGTTACTTTTCTTTGATGACATTCTGATATACAACAGAAATCTCAAAGAGCATTTGGAACATATCAAAATTGTCCTGGAAGTATTAAGAGACAACAAACTCTTTGCTAAGATGTCCAAATGTGTTTTTGCAGTCTACAAGTGGAATATCTTGAACATGTGATTTCTGAGGAAGGAGTTGCAACTGACCCACAGAAAATTGTTGCCATTGCAGAATGGCCTAAACCTAATACAGTTACTAAGTTGACAAGTTTTCTGGGGTTAGCTGGGTATTATAGAAGGTTCATCAAGGGCTATGGCCTCATTTGCAGGCCACTTCATGACTTACATAAAAAAGGGCAATTCCAGTGGACACAAGCTCATGACCATGCTTTTTCTCAACTCCAACATGTCTTAACTACAGCCCTGTGCTGGCATTACCTAATTTTAGTCAACCTTTTGTGTTAGAAACTGATGCATCTGGGAAGGGCATTGGAGCAGTATTAATGCAAAATACCCCTCTCATATTACAGCTCAGCTCTCTGTCCTAGAAATGCATCTCTCTACTTATGAGAAAGAAGCCCTAGCTATTTCAGAAGCACTCAAGAAATGGAGACACTATCTGTTAGGCAATGAGGTGGTGATCAAGACTGATCAACAATCATTAAAGTTTATCACAAATAAAAAATAACAGAAGGAGTGCAACACAAGTTAATGATGAAGCTGTTGGAATTCAATTTTACAATCCAATACAAGAAAGGAGTTGAAAACAAGTGGTTGATGCTCTTTCAAGAATTATTCCCAAGTGTTTCACCATATCTGCCGTGACTCCTACATGGGCTGAAGAGTTAATAGCAAGCTATCAACAAGACCAACACACCAAACAACTATTAGAGCAATTATTGGTGCAGAAACAGGATACAAGTTGAGAATACACACTTCATGCTGGTGTCAAGAGATACAAAGAGAAGATGTTAGTGGGAAAGTCCAGAAAGCTCAAGAACAAGTTAATATCAGCACGTCTCAACTCTCCTGTGGGAGGGCATTCAGGAAGGAGAGCCACATACCACGGGGTAAAGAGCATCTTCTATTGGCAAGGCTTGAACGCAGATGTGGAGCATTTTATTGCAGCTTGTCTTATTTGTCAGAGAGCAAAGCATGAAACTTGTTTACAACCTAGGCTGCTAGATCCCTTGCCTGTGGCAGACATGGCATGGCAACACATCTCTATGGATTTTGTGGAAGGGCTCCCAAAGTCCAGTGGCAAGGATGTGATTATGGTAGTAGACAGATTTACAAAATATAGTCACTTTGTTCCCTTGTCCCACCCCTACTCGGTTCTTTCTGTGGCACACGCATTTGTGGACAATATCATTAAATTGCATGTCCCTCCCAAGTTGATTATATATGACAGAGATAGAATTTTCACAAGCAAACTATGGAAAGATATTTTTGCTGCATTGAAAGTGGAGTTGAGATACAGTATAACTTACCATCCTCAAACTGATGGCTAAACAAAGAGAGAAAGTGGAGTTGAGATACAGTACAGCTTACCATCCTCAAACTGATGGCCAAACAGAGAGAGTTAATCAGTGTCTGGAAACATATTTGAGGTGTATGACCACTGATCAACCCCAGAAGTGGTTATCTTGGCTTTCTCTAGCTGAATACTGGTATAATTCCACTTATCATACTGCTTTGAAAATGTTCCCATTCCAAGCACTATATGGCTTCCCTCCACCACTAATCTCAGAACTGGCAATCCCTGGCCCTGAAGATGTGGAGGCACAAGATTTTCTTTCTTCCAAACAATAAATGCTGGACCACTTGAAGGAAAACTTGTGCAAAACTCAAAACAAAATGAAGAGATATGCAGATCTCAAGAGAGTCGAGAGAACTTTCCAAGCTGGGAATATGGTCTATTTGAAAATGGCCCCATACAGAATGGTCGCCTTTGGGTTCCGAGGTGCTCTTAAACTTCAGAACAAGTACTATGGTCCATTTCTCATCATTCAGAAAAGTGGGAAACTCTGCATACAAGCTACAATTTCCTCAGCACATGCAGATCCACCCTGTTTTTCTATGTCAGTCAGCTTAAAAAGCACATCGGCAGCAAGGCAATTCCCAGTCCAACACTACCAATGGTCAACAGTGATGGAACAATCAAGATGGGACCGGCAGTAGTACTTCAAGTCAGGCAAATTCCCCGCAACAATCTCCTAGTTGTACAGTGGTTGATTCAATGGAAGAATATGTCATCTGAAGCGGCTACTTGGGAGGACGCAGATTTTATCAATTACTCTTTCCCAGAATTCTTCAAAACAACCACCCAAGCATGGCGGGAGGCAAATGAAACAACGTGAGGACTCGTCGTTGCTCAAGAAGGGGGCAATGTCAGGCACAGAGATGCAGAGTGTCTTCAGTTAGCTGTTGAAGTTCAGATAACGCTTAGTCAGAAACCAACAACCAGGATCGCTCCTCACCGTTGCAAACTGTTAGATCATTTACTTTACCGTTTCCAGTAGTTATTGTTTACTTTCACAGTCTTGCCGATGAAACGGCTGTCCCTATAAATACAGCCGGGGTGTGGCTGTCGAGCTCATTCTATTCTATTCTATTCCAGAAGACTCAATGGCTTCAATTATACTCTTATAGTTCATATACTTATCAATACAAAAGGGGATCTGAAGAGAGAACCACTACAAAATCCACATACAATTTCCTTGATTCCACAGTCGATCTTAGTGAGGTCTTGACATGCACGCGCACGTACTATTCCAAAATCAATCAAGCTGCTTCTGGTGCTAGCTTGTACTCTACATTTGAGATCAATGCACGCCTACCTTGAAATCCTATCGTAAATGAATCAAAGTTTGGCATGAAAGCAGATCATACTGGTACATTCCGGTGGAAAACGACACAGCATCTTTTTTTCCGGTTTTCATGATCTTCCACAGAAGTCAGAAACGCAAATATATCCATGGACTTCCATTTTCAGAGATCTTCTCTAAGGAACAACAACATCAATATATCAAGGTTCAGGAATTAAATTATACGTTTCGTAGGAGTTAGGAATGACAAAACTAGCATGTAATGGGCATACTGAAGACAACCAACATCCATTTAGCCAAAGACAATAGAAATTCAGAACAGTGTGCCCACCATTTTGGATTTAGGCACGACAAAATTGTCAACGACAGCCATTGTCCTCAAAATTTAGGACAGTGCATCATTGCATTTTAGCAGGCAGTATTCATTACCTTAACCTTTGCATCCCATCAGCAAGCTTTTTTCGGTGGCGCACTAAAACAAAACAAGTACCAGTATCCTCCTACTACATAAATTTCAAGGTATGCGGGTCCTGAAAAACTGAGATATATTTCCTCCTGGTGGTTGCAGTGATCTTCTCCCCTCGTTTCAACCTCTCTCTCCTTTGATTTGATCGCTTAGGTCCCTGCCTTTGCCAAGACTGAGAACTGCTCATTAAATTTGGCTTGCAATTTTTATTTCATGTAGCGTATTATGGTCAGAATCTGTAGTCAACTAGTCATAGTCTTTGCAAAAAACATTAAGTAAAGCAGAACTTTACTTGTAGTCATAGGAACTGAATATACAATATTAGCTACAATAGTATATATAACTAAAGTAGAACCGTAACTATAAGGAACATGCTGATAACACCAAATCATAGGCATCCTGCTTTATGACCAGTGTAGAGAAAGAACTGAATTTATATGTCAGATACTGAATGTGGATACTCTGTTCTAGCTTGAAAAAAGATCTTATATTGTGGACGGAGGGAGTAGAAGTTATATAACAATAAACTGTTGTGGCACAACACGATGCAGGTTTCTGAAAGGGCTCACCACATAGAAAAGTAAACCCGAAAAGAATGTGCAACAAAACACAAAAGGTGAAAACTCATGGGCATCAGAACAGTAAGCCCAACTAAGCTGCACCCCATGTTTTCTCCATGTCCGTGGTAAGACAGGAGAGCACCATTCCTTTAGGTTCAGTCAGGCTACTTACTGTACCAAGAACTGAATGTCGGTACTATTTACTGGACAGTAGTATCTTACAGCAAAATAAAATGCTAAGTTTTAAGTCATATATTTGGACTGTTATAAATAACCCCAATAGGCACAAACAGCTGTAGTCAACTTGCAAAAGGAAAACAATCATGCAGGCCTAAGTATATTAATTCAGTTTTGTGTTTCTGTGAACAATGCTTGTAAACCTGAGAAAGCACAATTCACCAGCCTCAATCACATTTACATTTTTGACCTGACGCCTGAATTGAAACATCCACTTAATTCTGTCAAAAATAAATGTTTAATAGTCAGAACTGAACATTAGCAACCGCAAACCACATGCAGCCGTCAATCGTTTCAAATTAAGAAAAATATACTCATGCTTAATATGGTAATTCAGCATCACCATATAGTATGCTCCAGGGCAGCAGAAAAACTACATCGGACTGATTAGGTTTGTTTTCTTCTACTTGAGAGATGGTTTGCTGGAACTTCTGAGTAAAACGTAAGTCTAATCCCAGTGAAAAAATTAGCCAATCTTAACCATTATTTTTGCTTAAGTATAACTTTTTTAAGAAAGGTTTATCAATCTGAACAGCAGGGTGATTTTTTCCCTTGTGGTAATCGACCTAGTTGTACCTATCATATCAGAATATAACATTCAATGCATTCATCTCCATATAACTATAAACCAGATGCCAACCAAGTGTTACGTTCTTCTCCATTTTTATCAAGAAGTTCAGGAAAAGAAAGTTAACATACCTCAGTTCAAGTCAGAGCATGAAAAAATAAATAGCAGAAGCCCAGATCTGTTGATGCTCTGCAGACGTAATATAACAGAGGTGATTGCATCCGATGGTCAAGAAAAAAAAAGTTGGAGTCACCGCGCGGATATGCAGTTCATAAACAGAGTCTAGACTGGTATTTTTGAACCAAGGCACAACACTCTTCGGAGCCAAAAGCTCGAACACAGGTCGCGCGCTGCGTGTGGCCACACACCACTAGCCAACTGGCTGACACCCAGTTTGCAGATAGGGGCTTCATGACCTTGGTATAACTGTATAACTTTTACTAAGTCATATTCTGATTTCGCTGAATATATACTATTTCACATCTTGTTGATCATCAGCTGCAGTTGCCAATGCCATTTGCAGCTTTCACACGATACAACTAATTGCTGCAATTTTCTCTTTTTTGTCAGATCTAAATGGATGTCATCTTTTGTGTCTCTGACCAGGGAAAATGCTTGTATATAATGGCATGGTGACAGTAGCAGGGAAGGTTACCCCTGTTGCTCAGTAAACACAACCAGGAAACATTAATTACATCAGAAAACACAACAATTTGCGGAAGGTCTCAGTGTCATGTAATGGGTGGACAACAGGTGGAAGGTCTCAGTGTGTCGAAGTCTAACCTAAATATTAAACAATGTTAGTACTAATTGACATACAGTGGAACCTAAAAGACAAGAAATGTAAATGAACATGCATGATAAATAAATTTTGTCATGGAAGCAGATCATACTGATACATTTTGGTGGAAAGCGACACCACATTACTCTTTTGGTTTCTGGTTTTGTGAATGCTTGGTTCATCATAAAATTGGTCCAACCCACATATCAAATTTCCAAGATCTTTAATGGAACTCAGAAAGACAAAATATCCATGAACTTCTCATTTAGAGAGATCTTCTCTAAGGAATGACAACATGAACAAATAAGGGTTGAGGAATTAAATTATCAGTTTCATAGGGAGTAAGCATTTAGCAACAGGCATGCCACAGAAAACAACCAACATCATCTTAGGAAAAGAACACCGAAACAGGAAGTACTAACAGCTTACACGCAGGGTGATAACTTTGTTGCACAATACACTGTAACCAACTTGCATACCCCTTTTTTGTTCATATGAATCTGAAATTAGTAGGCACTTCCCCTTTGCAAGCTGCTGCATAATCTTCAGCGAGGTGTGGTGCGGCTTCCTTGTGAGGGCATATGAGCTTCTCCACAAATACCTTATCAGTCATCTTGATCGCGCTATACAAGCTCAAGTCACGAGCTAGCAGTCCATTTTGCTTGAGAAACTTGATAACATAGTACCGAGGTCTGAGTCGGCCCACCATGCTATATGAAAGTATTTCCGATCGATGAGCAATGTACACGGGTTCCAGCCCCACCTTAGAGCACAGGAACTGGGACCTGTGCTTCAGAGATTCTTTTGACTTTCTCAGCACACCCGGATACTTGCGCACAGCAATGGAAGCTTCGGCATCAGACCACCTGAATGTATTCTTTAAGTAGTCCAGTTTGGCAGCAATCTTCTCCTTGCTTTGGAATGCGACAGCATGTAGCGCTTTTCTAAACATCGCAGAGCCACGGGGCACGCCAATACCTTCGGTGCATGTCACCATCGCCCGGACGCGCTCCGGGTTGGTGGTGAGCATCCTCGGCCCATGGATACACAGCTTGGCAATATCACAATCGCCTAGCCCGCACTCCCTCAGGAACACAACATTGGGCTTGACAACCTTGTTGAGGTCGATTGAGAGAAGGTTGGATTCGCACTTGAGCAGCCGGAGTAGGTTGTCGAATGAGCCGAAGAGGGGCAGGTAGTACTGCAGCCTGGAGACTATGGCTCTACGGCGGAAGCGGTCGGGGACGAGGGAGAGAAGGCGGGCGATGTCAGGACTCTATAGACCTAGGCCGGTGAGCCCGACGACCTTAGGGGCCAATGTTTTGTCCACTTTGGTGCGGAGGAACAGCGGATCTTTGGCGATGACGGCGGCGACGTCGGCGCCGGAGAGGCCGAGGCCGGAGAGGAAGGCGAGGACGGCGTCAGGATTGGCGGAGGACTTGAGGTGGGAGAGCTTCGTGGAGGCCTTGAGGGCTTGGGGCCGGGTGAGGCCGCAAGTGTCGACGAGGTACTCCTCGATGGCGAAGCTGCTAGGCTTCGGGGAAACGGCGGAGAGGAGACGGCGGAGTGGGAAGATGGCAGAGGTGGAGGAAGAAGAGATGATATAGGAAACGACGCTCTTCTTGAGGCGGAGCATGGCGCAGGCGGTGGTTGCGGGCGGCGACGGAGATTTCCGTTGGATTTGCTGCGGTTGCAAGTCGCAACTGCATATGTCGTCGGCGTTTGCTCAGAATGGGCTGCATCTCTTCTTTCGGATGTTCTGTGTTTGTGGGCTCTATTGGACCTGACCCATAAAATTGATGGATATGTTTTTGTTCCCCCCAAAAAAACTAAGATGCGTTTGTTCCAGAAAAACAAAAACAAAAATGATACTATGTTTTCCCAGATCCAATTGGCAATTGGATTTGGACGTCTCTTAAATTTGGATACTGCCTCCATTTTTATATACAAGGCCACAAACTCACATTACAGGTTCCAAGGTAAAATTTAATGCATACTTTGCAAAACAACTTTTCTTTTCGTTTACTGGGATCATTAATACGCAACCTGCATGCATGCAGGAAAACTGAGTGGAGGAAGTAGCTAGTGTCATTATGACGGCATGCATGCAAGTATTAAACAGATTGCTAGTACGATGAAGTAACATTAATTCTTTCCTCGATTACTGTTGGTGGCCTTGTATAGATGCAAAACGTATATTCCATAGTGGCCTTGTATAAGTAAATAGAGGGAGTAACATTTTCGGATACTAGTCTTTCATTTCTGCTCGAATGGCCTTTTCTTTAACCAATGTTGATTCTTTTTTTTTCAAGATATGCCCAAATCTAGGTAGTAGAATGATTAGGGTTTTTTCAATCTGAATTAATTGTTTTGACGATTGTGACCAACCCAAGAACGCCGCATTACCTAGGTTTGTTTTCCTGTGAGTCAAATGTTCAAACAATCTTTTCCTCGCTCATCATACATACATTTGAGCAACAAGTCTCCGGATAACATTTTTATGGATCCGGTTGGCAACTAAGTGTTTTGGATTTGGACGTCTCTGAAATTTGGATAACATTTTTTTTACAGTCCTTTGTTTCTGCTCGGATGACATTTTCTTTAATAAATATTTGTGCAAAACAATGTTAAATCTTTTTTCAAGATATACCCAAATCTAGGTAGTAGAATGGTTAGGATTTCTCAATTTGAATTAATGTTTTGACGGTTATGACCAACTCAAGCCGCTGCATTACCCAGGCTTGTTTTCCCCTGAGTCAAATGTTCAAACAATCTTTTTCTCGCTCATCATGGAGAACAATGACGTTCCACATACCTAGTTTAGTTAGCATGTGGTTTTCCCTGTTCATTTTTTCCTTTTTGCTTTGTATTCAAGTTTTATCTATTTTCTCACATTTATTTAATTAGCTAAATGGTCCAACACCATGGTCACAAAAAAAAAGCCAGTGACTATTGACAACACAACCAACAAGCGAAACTTGGAAAACTACAATGAAACAAACTTCCCGGTTGCAACCGAATCGAAAAGCCTTCAATTGTTGGTCGAGCAGGTCAATGATACTAAGATCTGCATCTTCGATGATCATTACATTCGCTAGGCCTCGAGTACCTTGATGATAAGTGTGACTTTTAGTGAGTAAGGCACCACCCTCTGTGCATCCTCTTGCTTTTGTAAACCTGCCCAATAAATCATGAACGGACAAGCATCACTTATGAAATCGGAATTTTATGTTTCTGGTTTTGATAATTAAGAGATCCACGCACAAATTCAATGAAAATCAATTGAACCACAGGGAACCACGTAAAATAAGAAACCGGACGAACAAAAACCCACCCACTCTTATTCATGTCGTTATAGGTTGATTTGGCATCATATGATTTACTAACAAAAGAATTATACATTTGGCCATGTTTGGGTTCTATTACATATGATCCACTTACATATAGACGCAACTTTAAAAAATCCTCCTACAAATTGCGAAACGACCATGATTCCCAATCCACCCGCATAGACAGTTGTATTTTACCTAATCAACTGGACTAATGTATGTGAGCAGTTTAGAAAAAGAACCAAATCTATATGTTAGATACTGGAAGTTGATAAACTATTTTCTTTTGCAAGGTCTGGATACTTGTTAAATTGTTTCATCTGCAAGTTAGAAACTATATAAACATAAATTATTGTGATAAAACATAAATGTTGGTTTTTGAAAGGGCTCACCTAAAACAACCAGACAGAGGAACTAGTGTGATGACCTAATTCCTAATTAGGAACGTGAATCTATATGCTTCTGTGCCGGTCCTTGGATCAATAGATAGCATGCACAATTCACAATGAAATACCAAGAATATCACATATCATGGATATTACATTGTAGATCCAGTCTCTAATACATTATATACCTGCTTACCTCAAGACGAACTCATAATTGAATACATTGGAATACAATATTATCTTGTGTCGTCCATCCACTAATAGGTGTATAGACATCGTAACCCTACATCGTAATCCCTCACTCGTCTTGCATAAGTCATGCAATATGATATTCCCTCCTTCCCAATATCTTGGGCGTATTATGTTCTAGCACGAAAATTAGCGTAGGCCGTTCGTTACTTATGATGTCGTACGGGACGCAGAGATGGAAACTAGTTTGACCAAGTCTTGTTTGACCGATCCAATCCCCAATGAAGACTCTCTCGCGTGGGTGCTAGTAACCGCACAAGAATACCGTCCGCTTTTCCTTTTTCCCCACAAAAGTAGCGATTGTTTGGCGAGGATGTAACAGTCCGCCCTACAATATGGGATTGCATGCCAATCCTAATACGCCTAAGATATTGGGAAGGAGGGAGTACGTTGCAGCCACAAGGGTCAACAAATGTATTGGCAAGGTTCACCAGAATGTATAACAAACCTAAGTCATGCTTTCGGGGTAAGTGGAGACCAGTTTATTTTGTAGAAAGCAATAATAGTTTTTCCTTAACGTATATATAGGTGGATATACTATGTACATAGGACTTCATGGTAAACCCCAACAAATCCGTAGCATAACGAGACTCTCCCAGCACACCCCGGTTGATGTCTTGGACACAGAGGGAAACCCCTCTGTTAGTCTTGTTCCCTACTTCAACCCAACAAATTTTAGTTAAAAGAAATGGTGATGAGATCTTCCAGATAGTTCCCGGCCAAGATGCTCAAAGTTTTTCATAACCAAGGACACAACTAATCATGATCAGTTCCTACACTCTGGAGAAATTTGTGTATTTTACCCACGAGACCTAGTCCAAGCGTAGATTAGTCAGACATATCTCGGACGGATTCCAGTTGCTACTACGAAATCACTACTATCTACTACTGCGCTTAGTCCATCGTAGTGACCTAGTCAATGTAGGCTGCGGGGCCCGAAGTTTTTAGATGTTCGTATCCAGATTATTTTGCTTCTCAGCCATTTTGCTTCGACTTTCATAGTTCCCTTTTTTATTTAAATTTTCTCTCTATCTGATCCACATTTTTATTTTTTTGTCTCGTGTAATATGTTTTAATTTATTAGTATTATTTATTTCCATTTTGGATCATTTGCTACAATATACTATCTTTTTCTTTGAACTACTTGCAAAAATGCATAATTGTTTCCCTCTAATGGGTATTTTTTTTCAGCGTTAACATTTTATTTGTTTTGTAAAATAGGTTTATGGAATAATTTGCTCAGTCATATGGAATACCTTTTTATCTGATGAAATAGTGCGGTGAATATTTTATTTCCTCCCTTCCAGTGTATAGGGCTCAAATCTCAAATCTCACTAACCAAGACATTTTGTGATTGGAGGAATGTATCTTATACTTTACAAAACTATCTCAATTAAACTCATGCATTAAATTGGATTAATTACAGTGCATGCATGCTTGACCACTAGATGAGTAGGAACATTACATACATTGATGTGTTCCTTTTTAATTCTTGCATGCAAAGATTTAATGCGCATTGGAAACTAAAAATGAGATGGAGATGAGCCCTCTAAATTGAAAAAACAAAAAAGTTGAGATAAGCCTTATAAGGCTAGTTATAGTGGGGAGTAACTTATACTAGTGTCATGTATATGACACTAGTCTAAGTTACTATCTCCATAGTGCAAACTAACATAATAGTAATATCATAGATGGCTTCATTTATTAGTTTATAGACTCATCTCCTCTTGGAAAGCGCTATGTTACAGTAACATATTATGTTACTCTAAACACATCTCTCATCATATACATGCCACATAAGCAAATTTGTCTCGAAATGCGCTATATTACTAGCTAAGTTACTCCCACTATGACTAGCCTAAACCGGAAAGGAGGGAGTATTTGATATACATAAATAGACTTCATGGACAATAAAATACTTCCTCCACCCGGGTTTATTAGACATGAGGAGCACTTCTATTTGACCAAGGCACATAGTAATTTGCTCACATTAATACTTCCATCCGTCCCCCAATACACCATCTCACATGAAGTGGATGAAAAAGTATGCATGCACCGCATTGATTCTCTAGCCATGGGACTAGCAATAATGGCTCTTGGTGCAACCAATGAAGTTGTTGCATGTATACAGCCCAAAGCAAGGCCTTATTTAAACATATATGCTTGTGCTACCCACAGGCCCAATAAACCAGGACAGAGGGAGTATATATTAACAAAAAATTATCTTTGTCTGGTACTACTTTAAAAATGTAGAACTTTCACTAAAGATACGTTGTTCTCAATAGCAGATTTTTATTAATTTGAGACAAATAAAAGGATTATATATGTTCTTTTTGTGATCAAAGACCATTTTATTTTGATATACATGAAAGAAAAATATAAAAGACATTTCTACCTAATAGAGAATGTTTTTATTTCCCCCGCAAAAAAGAAAAAGAGAATGTTTTTATTTGACAATCATTTTTTAGGACTGTGAGATGTATCTCAAGTGAAACAAAATTCTACAAACGGGGCAATTTCACAAGTAAAAAAAATTGAAGTAGCATAAAAACTTTTATTTGACATACGTTTGAACTTTATTACTCCCTCCATCCATGTTACTAGTTTGTCTTAGATTTGTCTAAATACGGATGTATCTAGACCCATGCATCCATATCTAGACAAATCTAAGACACGTAATATGGATTAGAGAAAGTAACATATATCTTTGTTTTTTATGAAGTGGGTAACTGTGGAATCGAGAAGATATGTCTAGGGGGGGTGAATAGATACTTAACCACGCAACACCTTGTGAACAGTACGTACGCACAAAATAACAAATACTTGCACCCAACGTAAACAAGACATTGTCAATCCCTTGGCGGTTAATTGCAAGGATCAAATCTCGTAGTGATAGATAGATAAACAAAAACAAAAATAAAATAAAATAATGGTAAATAAATTGCAGCAAGGTATTTTTGGATTTTTATATATGATAAAGATAGACCTGGGGGCCATAGTTTTTGAAGGAAATATGCCCTAGAGGCAATAATAAAGTTGTTATTTTATATTTCCTTATTCATGATAAAGGTTTATTATTCATGCTAGAATTGTATTGATCGGAAACTTAAATACATGTGTGAATACATAAACAAATACCGTGTCCCTAGTAAGCCTCTACTAGACTAGCTCGTTGATCAAAGATGGTTAAGGTTTCCTAACCATAGACATGTGTTGTCATTTGATAACGAGATCACATCATTAGGAGAATGATGTGATGGACAAGACCCACCCGTTAGCTTAGCATAATGATCGTTCATTTTTATTGCTATTGCTTTCTTCATGTCAAATACATATTCCTTCGACTATGAGATTATGCAACTCCCGGATATCGGAGGATTGCCTTGTGTGCTATCAAATGTCACAATGTAAATGGGTGATTATAAAGATGCTCTGCAGGGTGTTTGTTGAGTTGGCATAGACCGAGATTAGGATTTGTCACTCCGAGTATCGGAGAGGTATCTTTGGGCCCTCTTGGTAATACACATCATAAGCTTGCAAGCAAACGACTAAGGAGTTAGTCACGAGGTGATGTATTATGGAACAAGTAAAGAGATTTGCCGGTAACGAGATTGAACTAGGTATGAAGATACCGACGATCGAATCTTGGGCAAGTAACATACCGATGGACAAAGGGAATTACGTATGTTGTCATAACGGTTCAAACGATAAAGATCTTCGTAGAATATGTAGGAGCCAATATGGGCATCCAGGTTCTGCTATTGGTTATTGACCGGAGAGGTGTCTCGGTCATGTCTACATAGTTCTCAAACACGTAGGGTCCGCACGCTTAAAGTTTGATGATGATATATTATTATATGAGTTAGGTGATTTGCTGACCGAATGTTGTTCGGAGTCCCGGATGTGACCACGGACATGACGAGGAGTCTCGAAACGGTTGAGAGGTAAAGGTTGATATATAGGACGATGGTATTCGGACACAGGAAGTGTTTCGGGGGCTACTGGGTGGGTTGATATATAGGACGATGGTATTCGGACACCGGAAGTCTCTCGGGGGCTACTGGGTACTTATCGGGTCACCGGAAGGGGTTCCAGGCACCCCCGGCAAAAGATATGGGCCTTATCAGCCAAGAGGGGAAACGCACCAGCCACAAGGGGCTGGTGCGCCCCCCTATATGGGTCGGCCTAGGAGGAGAAGGAAAGAGGGGAAGGGAAAGGTAAGACTGGAATAGGATTCCCCCTTCCGCCCCTCTCCCCCCTCTTTCCTTCCCCCTCCGACAAACATGACAGGGGGCACGGCCAAGGGCAGGAGCCCAAGTAGGATTCGGACCTACTTGGGGCACCCCTTGGCCTCTCCCCTCTCCCTCCCACCTATATACACTACTAGGGGAAAGCCTAGCAGCAGCGGGGGTTTTTGGCCTAGCAGTAGCGCGGGCACTGGCGCTACTAATAGGGCGCTACAGCTAACCCATAGCAGCAGCGCGTGCGCGCCCGCGCTACTGCTTTACAAGTGTAGCAGTAGCGTGCTGCGTGGGAGCTCGCTACTGCTAATAGCTCTAGCGCGTTTTGGCCATGTGCGCTGCTGCTAACTTTCCCCCACTCGCTATTGCTAATTTTAGTAGTTTTTTATTCTTTTTCTGCATATTTGTTTTGTATTTGAACAGGCTTTATACAAGAATCTTTAGCACATGCAAATGTCATCATCATACACATACAAATCGCTGCAAGACCACAAATGTAAACATAGCATATACATACAAATAGTCTCATCATAATCATCATCCAACACAAAGTGGTATCTCGTCATCATCTCAAAAATAGCGATACATCCAAGTCTCGAATACTTGCAACTACAACGTCATCCATCTAAACAATGATATACGCGAGAAGTGCTATCACTATGAGTGATAGTGGAACTATGCAGTACATGAGGCGGCGGTCATGAGTCCTCTCTCGCGCTCGCCTGAACCTCAAGTAACTAGCTTGTGCTTCTTGTCTGCTTTTGAAGCCTTTATGGCTGGCGCCCGAGACCCCCTGCACTTGCGCCAAACACTCATGCCACTCGTCATACACTCCCGGAACCTTCCCTTCGTACACGACATAGCACTTCGCCATCAAGAAACTAGGTACCTGTTAGAGATGCATCTTCATGAAGAGGATGTACAATCATATGCAACAAAATATACTAGAGCAACACAAAAAAGAAAGGGTTAGCAACTAGTTCCAACATACAGTACGCAAAGGCAGGGACCGTGGACATCACAAAGTTTCATCGCTACAGAAAGTATACAAGTTCAACCGACACATATAATCATCATCGACATCATAAATCACTACAAGTTCCATCCTTCCATATCATCGAGGATGGACCCTAGCTTCTTGAATGGCGTGAGGTCTAGACGTTGCATGCCTATGCGAGTTCGGACGTCAGCTCACGATATAGGGCCGTGGTGGAACATCCCCTTCTCATCGACGACTTCTTTCATGATGATCATCGCAATGTCCCTTTGGATGCGAAAGAAGTCATCTCTAAGTTTATAATCCGCTTCTCCATGAGATTCTAGCCACTTCACTAGTAGAAAAGGGGGCTTTTGTCCCGGTTGGTAAGGGCCTTTAGTCCCGGTTTTTGAACCGGGACTAAAGGGTCGTTACTAATGCCTCCCCCCTTTAGTCCCGGTTCTTACACGAACCGGGACTAAAGGCCGTCCACGTGGACGCAGCTTGGAGCTCCACCCGGACCAAAGTAAATTTTATGATATTTTTTTTTGCGAATTTTTTTTAATTTTCAAATATCTGAATTATTTTAACCTCTAATCTCTAATCACCACCCCTCATCACTGCTCAATTTATCCTCTAATCTCTAATCACCCCTCATCATTCCAAATCATCTAACTTCCCGGACGGTCACCCATCCTCTCACTACTCCAGCCTGAGCACGCTTAACTTTCGGGTTCTATTCTCCCTCGTTTCCAAGTCTGCACTTGTTGTTTTCCTGACAATAGTAAGATGTCAATTCTATTAACCCTCAGGAATTTAGCTTGAGCATGAAGTGACACATTTCACTGTTTGAGTTTGAAACTATTGTTTTAAAAAACAATAATTATTTAGTAACACTAATATTTCTAGAATAATTAGTTTGACCATTGTTTGACCACTGTTTGACCACAGTTTGACCAGATTTGACCAAAATTCAAAAAAACTGAAATAATTATTTAGTAACACTAATATTCTAGAATAATTAGTTTGACCATTGTTTGACCACAGTTTGACCACAATTTGAAATTTTTTGATTTTTTTTGCCTCTCCAGATCTTAAAAGCCCCGTATCTTTTTTCTGTTAGGTTTTTGAGGATTTTGAAAATGTTTAACAAGGTTCCCTCAGTTAAATTCGGATGTAACTTTTCGAGTAGATGATTTTTCATATAAAAAACTTTTTCATCCGAGTTCGTATGCAAAAGTTATGCCCATTTTAAGAAATTCCAGAGAGATTTTGCAAATAAAGTCGAAATTCATATTTGTTAATTTTCCCAACAACTAGACCACATATCACATGGGAAACTTATTTTATTTTATTTTTTTGACATTTCCATCATTTTCTTTTGTTTTTCTAAAACTGAAAAGGCGGTCCACGGGGGGGGGGGGGGGGTGGTGGTGGGGTAGAGTTTGATGGGCCCTTTAGTACCGGTTCATGCCATGAACCGGTACTAATGCCTCAAAGCCCATTAGTACCGGGTTGGTGGCACCAACCGGGACTAAAGGACTAACCTTTAGTCCCGGTTGGTGCCACCAACCGGTACTAATGGGCATCGCACCCTTTAGTCCCGGTTCGTGGCACCAACCGGGACTAAAGGGCCCAGGTGAACCGGGACTAATGCCTTAGCCGCACGAACCGGGACCAATGAGTGAACCGGGACTAATGCCTTAGCCGCACGAACCGGGACCAATGCTCACATTAGTCCCGGTTCGTGACTGAACCGGGACTAATGTGAATATTGCCCTGTTTTGTACTAGTGCTTGTGGATATGATCATCATTTCTGCTTGTCATGCGAAGCTTTTGGTGATCCGTGCTGAACTCAATCATGAGATGGACGATGTAGAATCCATCCTTCTTGCTTGGTTTTGGGACATGGATGCAGGAGAAGTTAGTTTTATGCGCGAAACCCATCTTCTTGTTCCTTTGTTTCCTTATCTGCATGTGGCCACCTCTAATAATGAAGCCTTGGAGAGCATCATCTAGAATATTCATTATGTGGGTGTAGTCCTTTTTCTTGTAGTCTCTGGAAGGGTCAAAATACACGGCGTGGGAGACTCGCGGGTAAAGAACGATAAGGACGGCACGCCCGTTGCTGCGAGGAAAAGACACCTCAAATTATTCTCCATATGAGCGAGAAGGAATGATTGAAATGTACGAAAGGGTTGTCTGGAACTGACTTACTTTGGATGATAAGGCAGGAGGACAATTTCCTGGTCCTTATTCTGTACCATGAAGTTTTGGAGGTAGTCCCTAGCAGTTTCACACTCAAAGTCGCCGAGACTCAAGAAAGACTCGTGCATGTAGTACGGATCCGCCACACAGATTTGCGAGACTTCTTCTCTCTTCATTACGGAGCTCATATGTAGCGCAAAAAGGCGGACGATTGTAAAATCGAGCCGCCTTGTCAGAAGCATCTCAAAGATATGGTGAAACCGCAGGAAGAACACCTCCGCGGGCCGTGTGTCGACGTAGCACTTCCCCTCAGGCACACGAGCCGCGTATGTCGGATATCCTGGATCCTTTGAGGCTAGTAGGCTTTTCTCAGCCGACAGCACATGGTCGTGCAGTCTCCTGAGATCCCCTGATAATGCCTCCAACGTTTTTAGCAGTAGCATCGGCTCGCCCGTGAGATGGAACATGGCCGCACCTTTCACGGGTACACGCTCTTCAGAATCCATCGTCTGGCTGCTATGTGCTCTGGCTTGTTTGGAGGCAGTTATCTTCCCCGATCCCTTCCTCTCCTTTTTCTTGGGCACACCTTCCAGACCCTTCCTTAACCCCTGCCCCAGGGTTCCCGGGCTAAGCACTGTACGACCCCCGGCTAGTTGAGCCTGTGTTGAGGCGGCATCTTCAGGCGTGTCCTGTGAGGATTTCATGAAGAAAGACTTTTTGCAATCCCTGCTACGACCTTCCTGCCCGGGCATATCATCCATATCCTCATTAGCATGCTGATAGCCTGATTCGTCATATGGTTGACTCATCATATCCATGTCACAGTCATACGCGTTTGTATTGAGGAAACCCATAGGGTCGACCTCCGTCTCATCATCCATTCTCTGTTCTACAAGACCGATTACAGCAGCCAGTACTATTGCACCCCCTTCATCACGTCGTTCGCCGCTCTCACCCGGTACTACAGGAGCTGATAATTGCGTAGGCGGGGTGGTGGTCTCCGCACATGCTTGTTGATGTGTGGTTATTGGTGTTCTCTCGGCCGGCTCCAGATGAATAAGATTCTTCGGCCATAGCAGCACCCAACCCTTGCAGCTTCCAATCTGCGGCGAGGTCTCGTCGTCCTCTCCCACATGCTGTACTGGAGGAGGCAAATCCTCGTGCCCCGATTTCACACTGGACAAGCTAACCCTGAAGTGCCCAGATGGGGATCGGCTGGTTGTGGAACGTGGGTTGCAAGGGGTTCATTATCATCCCCTTTCCCACGCCCACCTTCTGGCCTTTGATCAAGTAGAGTATGGTGCACGGGGTTTCTTCGCCCTGCAAACACATATGTCTGTGGCGTAAAACATCCGAAAGGCAACGAAAATGGAATATTCTATATATATATGTTGGTGCGACATGTAATTACCGTGACGGCGTCGAGCTCAGCCAAAGATGAAGGCCCACCTAGCGCGCCAGAGACTGAGGACGGGCTGCTATGAGCGGGAGCGACTGCGAGAGGAGGCCCGGTTGCGTGAGCAAGTGATGGTGCGGTGGTGTTGTTGTTCATGGAGTTGCTCCCGACGAAACTGGGCAACGGGAAATCATGTACCGTCTTGTCTGGATTTTCCTTCGTCCAGTTGATGATAGCTGGAACCAAGTTAGTAGCGAAATCATTTCTGCAGGCAGTTACAGCTGCATTGACTGCCTGATGTAGCAACTCATTTTTCTCCTCGACTGTTTTTTTCGCGTCCTCAGCTGCTTTTTTCTCGACCGCAAGCTTCACCTTCGTGTCGATGTCCGCCTGACTAAACTTCTTTTTCTTCTTCTTGGCCTCCGGACCCTCGTTGTAAAACACCTTCCACGTGGCGCCGTCTCCAGCGCCGTGCACACGACCATATTGCGGCCGCTGGCCCAAAGGGAGTCCCTTAAGTTCGTTCAAGGCCCGGTTGAGAGGGGCGTCCCACTTGGCCCTCATCGGAGAAGTAGGGCTTTCGGCTGCAAGCTGGTGTTGCTTCTCCTGCAGAAGGAGCGTGAACCGTTTAGGAATGTGTAGTTGACTAGATATGAAGCTAAATGTAAGGTGGTAAAAGAATAATTACCAGTAGTCTAATCAATTTCCTCATGATCTGGTCCGTGTAAAAAACCTTTTTTTCCTTGTCCCACTTGTAGCGGGCCCTGATGAAGTCACGCTCCAAGGGGTTGGTGAACTTCGCGAAGGGGTCTGGGATACCCACGGCTTCACGTTCCGCGTCCTCCTTATCCCATATGGGCCTTTTACCGAGGTAGCCACGGCTTCCGAGGAGATGCTTCCCCGTGTTCCTTTGCTGAAGGCTCTTGAATTTCGCAGCCATAGCCTTGGCTGCCTCGGTAGCGCAAGTGTCCTTGAACTTTTCGAACTCCTCTTCCGTAAGTGTCGGATTTTCCTCCAGAATCTTGGACAGGGGTTCCTCAGCCTCAATAGCTCGTTTCACCCTCCCTTTCCAGGAGGCCAAATCATTGCTGAACATGCCCATGGCGTGATTGTTAATCTTTTTCATCTTCGGATCATCCCACGGTTGTTCTATGTTATCATCCCGGTCGGGGAACTTGAATCTCTTGTGCAACTTCGTCAGGAGCAACTGCGTCAAATGTTCTTTACTCCTTAAGTCATCGTTGTTGATGCTCGCGCATTCCCGTAGGATGCATCCTACTTGGTTCCCATAGCACTTGCGAGGTTCTTCCGGCTCTAATGGCTCAAACTTGCCAGGTGCCATCTTTGTGATCACTAGTCGTCCAATCCCTAGTTTGTTAGGTTTTCGTATCCTCTGCTTCTTCTTTTCGGTAGCGGCATCGGCGCTGGTACCTTCCCCGCCGGTATCTTCCCCGCCGGTACCTTCCCCGCCGGTCTCGCCGCCGCCATCGGTCTCGGTGCCGCCATCGGTGCCGGCGCCGTCGGTGTCGATGTCGGCGTCAGTACCATCATCGAGGCCGACCTGCAAACCTTGCTTAGCAGTCAAATAGTCGAGGTACTCTTGTTCACCCTCATAATCCATCTCGTCCGCATCTTGGTCAGAAGGCCCAGTTTCTTCGTTGTTCGACATGTTTCCTATGATTAAGTCTCCTCGTTTAATTCTAAAAGTATGAAAAAAATGAGAAATGACATAAAAAAGAAATCTATGTTTGCCGGAATGTCGTTTCGCAGCAACTCCCAGCACTCGATATGCCTACTATCTAGCACAAATCATGCCAAAATTCACGGAAAATTTCGGCATGACCTTTGCTAAAAAATGGACATATCGAGCGCCTGAAATTCACCGGAACGAAAATGAATCAACATTCCAACATAACATATGCCACTCGGATCATTTACCAAAACATGGGCATAACATAGGCCACTCGGATCATTTACCAAAACATGGGCATAACATAGGCCACTCGGATCATTTACCAAAACATGGGCATAACATAGGCCACTCGGATCATTTACCAAAACATGGGCATAACATAGGCCACTCGGATCATTTACCAAAAATGAACCAAAACATCACATGTCCAAATTCCAAACATGACATGTCCAAAACATGACATGTCCACATATCACATGTCCAGTTCAAATTTGCATATAAATTCAGCCTACCTAAATTCAGCCTACCTAAATTTGCTTTAACAAGGGATGTTGATTTGGACAATTGCTTAAATGCTGCCTTTTCTTTTAACTACAATTGCTTAACCCTAAATTTCTGTCCTATTTTAAAACCTAGCTAAATTCATAACTAAATAGATAACCTAATTAACCTACTGCCCTAACTAAAACCTAAGTAAGTTAACCCAAGAACCCTAGCTAGCAGAGAGAGAGAGAGAGAGAGAGAGAGAGAGGGGGGGGGGATTTACAGAGGGTGCAGGGGCGAGGAGGCAGGCCCGATGACGGCCGAGATTGGGAGGGGAGGAAGCAGAGGAGGGAGGCATGGCGCGTCGGGGTCAGGGGCGAGTGCCGGGGCGCGGCGAGGGCAGGGCCCCGACGGTGCGACGGGGGAAGAGAGAGTGGGGATTTGGGGGGAAAAGAGGTGGGGTGAAGTAGAGAGAGTGAGGATTTTGGGTTAAGTGGCCGTAGCAGTAGCGCGTTTAGACCAAACGCGCTACTACTATTACAGGCAGCTATAGCGGTTTTATACGGAAACCGCTACTGCTACCTTGACTAGTTGTAGCTCTTTTTCAGTAAAGCGCTACTGCTATAACCACCTTTTCTTTTTCTTTTCCTTTATTTTCTCTCACTTTTCTTTTCTTTTTTCCGAGAGCAGTGAACGAAGGGAAGGCGATATATATTGCATCATTTGACGGTTAAATATGTATACAAAACAGGAACATATATATTACATCATTGGACCCATGCATAATAATGGCTAAGTGTGTATACAAAATAGGAACATATATATATATATATATATATATATATATATATATATATATATTACATCATTTGACAGATAACATACGGTTCCTCAGCGTTGACGTTTTCGTTTTTGAGTGAGCTTCTTTCCCTTCTTGTTCATTGAAGAATAATTGAGCCCCTCATTGTGACTTTGCCTTTTCCATGGAGTACGATTTTTCTTAGGTAATGTAGTATTGATTCTTCTTTTGATGTATACTTCATCATCATCGTCATCTTCCCTCATTGGGTTGCCGTACTGATCGTAGTCTTCCTCATTGGCGACTCCATCCATTCCAATGATGTTCCTTTTGCCTCTCCTCACGACAACACGGCTGGGATTGCACGGGTCGGTTATGAAGAAGCACTGTGTCACGTGCTTAGCGTGTACCCATGGCTCGTTTTTTGCAATAGCGTTCACGGTAGCGCTCTTGGCATCGGGTATAGTCATGGTAGTGAAATTCCGGTTTTCTCTTTCGACATCCTTAGCCCATCTGACACGGAACATCGTCGTGTTGTGCAGTCCAGCATAGTCAAGCTCCCAGATCTCCTCGACCCTTTCGTAAAATCTTTCAGTTGCGCCGTTGTCGCTGCCGGTCATGCATTCCATCGTCACCCCTGAGTTCTGATCATCACTATCCATATCTTTGGCCTCCGTGTAGAACGTGTATCCATTGATATCGTATGCCTGATAGGTTACGAGGTTGGGCGAGGGGCCATGTGCTAAGGCGTATATGAGCAATCCGTCCTTAGAGCCCTCCTCTGGGGGATTAGCAATTATATGCTCTGAACCAATGCAGGAAAGTGGAGTTGTGCTCTCTAGTAACTTCGGCGTCCATCCTGCATACCCCCCGGTCACTATACTTCTTTGCGATAATTTCTTTGTGCAGTGCCACGAAAGGATCTACCTCGTCTAGGTGTTGTAGCACTACCAAGTTTGCTCTGTCAAAGTCGCTGCGTCGATCTGAGTATGCCACGTGCAGTTCCCTGCGACCATTGGATCTACAAAATACCGCTGGAGACGGGGAGTGATCAGTAAGTACCATACAACTTTCTGGGGACATTTCTTCCCGGCCTTCTTGTATCGAGAAGCATTGCACACCGAACAGCTTGTTTTTTCCGCGTGCTCCTTCTGATAAATTATGCAATCGTTGATGCATGCATGGTATCTAACGTGCGGTAGATCAAGAGGGCACACGATCTTCTTGGCCTTATCAACACTAGTAGGACATAGATTCCCCGCGGGAAGAACATGCTTTAGGTACTTGAGATGCTCATCGAGGCTAGTGTCGGTCCATTTGTTTTTAGCCTTCGTCTTCAGGAGTTTGAGCGTGAAACTCAAGCGGGTCACCTCAGGATTGCAACCATCATACAATGGAGTATTCGAGTCTACCACCAGTTGCTCCAGCTTAGCCTCCTCTCTAGAAGCAGCTCTCTCAGTACTCGTCTCCTTGCGAAGCAGTGCTTGAACATGAGGGTCCCGCACGATTGAACTTAGTACCGACGAACTCTGCTGCGTGGAGTCCACGTCGTTCTCTCCGCCGCCATGTCCGGCCCCTTCTCCTCCACCATGTCCGGCCCCTTCTCCGCCGCCATGTCCGGCCTCTTCCCCGCCGCCATTATCGATCATCTCTTCGTCTTGCCCCGTGTCATCATTGCCTGCCCTGTCGGTGTCCTCAACATCGTCATCCTCATCTTCAATTATCCACCGAGTATAGCCATCCATGAAACTAGTCATGAGTAGGTGCGCTTCGACACGACCATCGTCATAGGGGTCGAGCCAAACTATTCCTTTCCATTTTCGACACGGACATAAAACCTCTCTCCGGTTATTTTCTTTCATGTCCTGCACCACCGACTGCAACCACCTGTCCACCATCGTTCCACTGACCATCATGAACGTCTGCACGGTAATAAAAACAAATTGATTATAAAAATGCGTGCATGCATCAAAGTCATACAAAAATTCTGCATGACCTTCCCTAAAAATAGGACATATATAGATCTAGAGTTTGCCCGGAATTCACCGAAACGAAAATAAATCGACATTTCGGCAAAACATAGGCAACTCAAAAGCACAATTTGGCGTCAACTCATGCCACACACACAATTTCCATAATATTGCCCAATTATCATATCACACACACATACACATATTTCCATTTTGCAAAAGCATGAAATTTTAATCACCTCTATCTCGAGATCAAGCACACGGTGGAGATGATGATGTAGGGAGATCAAAAGTGCACAAAGCTCTTCTTGACAAAGATAGATCTAGTTAGGGGGCAAATAGGTCACTTGAATAAATGCTACATCTACCTAGCTAGCTAATTTTGGAGGAGACAACTTCAACTAGTGGAGGGAAGGAAAAAGATAAAGGAGATGCATTAATGGAGGTGGTGTAGTTAGCTAGGAGTAATGAAGAGAGAGAAAGGTAGGTAGAAGAGGGAGAGTAATGGGGGGAGAAGTCTTGAGGAAGAAGAAGAGTGAGAGAGGGAGGATGTGGGAGGTAGGGGAAAGGGAGGAGAGGAGATGGGGGAGGGGAGGACGGGTGGGAAAAATGTGGTGGGGTGCTGCGCCTTAGCAGTAGCGCGGGAGGAAAAGAGCGCTACTGCTAAGGGTGTAGCAGTAGCGCGCTTTCCAAACACGCGCTACTGCTAAACGGACCAACCGTGTGGACAATTTCAAAATTAGCAGCAGCGACGTGACAAAAAAGCGCGCTACTACTATTGTTTTAGCAGTAGCGCGCATTGCGCCACCGCGCTGCTGGTAAACTGAGGTTGTTGGGTTCTGTCGGTACATTTTTGTAGCAGCGCGGTTTATCCATCAAGCGCTACTGCTAAATTTTCATCAGCAGCGCGCTTTTCTTAACCTCGCTACTGCTAATTAGCAGTAGCGCCTCTTTTTGTGCCGCGCTGCTGCTAAGATTCTGTGTATAAGGTTTTCCCTAGTAGTGATATATGAGGAGGGGGGCGCCTAGCACACAACAGAAAATTGCCTAGCCGTGTGCGGTGCCCCCTCCACCGTTTACACCCCGGTCATATTTTGATAGTGCTTAGGCGAAGCCCTGCTGAGATCACATCGCCATCACCGTCACCATGCTGTCACGCTGACGAAACTCATATACTACCTCGACGTCTTGTTGGATCAAGAAGGCGAGGGACGTCACTGAGCTGAACGTGTGTAGAACGCAGAGGTGCCGTGCGTTCGGTACTTGATTGGTTGAAGCGCAAAGAAGTTCGACTAGATCCACCGCGTTGTGAAACGCTTACGCTTACGGTCTACGAGGGTACATAGACACACTCTCCACCTCGTTTCCATGCATCTCCATGGATAGATCATTATGTGTGCGTACAATTTTTTTTGTTTTCCATGCAACGATTCCCAACAGTGGCATCATGAGCCAGGTTTATGCGTAGATGATATGCATGAGTAGAACACAAAGAAGTTGTGGGCGGTGATGTTCATACTGCTTACCACCAACGTCTTATTTTGATTCGGCGGCATTGTGGGATGAAGCGGCCCGGACCAACCTTATATGTACACGCACATGAGACCGGTTCCACCGACTGACATGCAACTAGTTTTGCATAAAGGTGGCTAGTGGGTGTCTATTTCTCCTACTTTAGTTAAATTGAATTTGACTGTGACCGGTCCTTGAAGAAGGTTAAAACAACAAACTTGATAAATCACCGTTGTCGTTTTTGCCATAGGTAAGAACGGTTCTTGCTAGAAACCCATAGCAGCCACATAAAACTTGCAACAACAAAGTAGAGGACGTCTTACTTGTTTTTGCAGGGCATGTTGTATGATGTGATATGGTCAAGACATGATGTGATATACGTTATTGTATGAGATGATCATGTTTTGTAAATTATCGACAACCGGCAGGAGCCTTATGGTTGTCTCTTTATTGTATGAAATGCAAACGCCATGTAATTGCTTTACTTTATCACTATGCGTTAGCGATAGTTGTAGAAGCAATAGTTGGCGAGACGACCACGACGCAATGATGGAGATCAAGGTGTCGAGCCGGTGACGATGAAGATCATGACAATGCTTTGAAGATGGAGATCAAAAGCACAAGATGGTGATGGCCATATCATGTCACATATTTTGATTGCATGTGATATTTATCTTTTATGAATCTTATTTTGCTTAGAACGACGGTAGCATTATAAGATGATCCCTTCACTAAATTTCAAGGTAAAAGTGTTCTCCCTGAGTATGCACCGTTGCTACAGTTCGTCGTTTTGAGACACCACGTCATGATCGGGTGTGATAGACTCTACGTTCACATACAACGGGTGTAAAATAGTTTTACGCATGCAGAATACTTGGGTTAAACTTGACGAGCCTAGCATGTACAAACATGGCCTCAGAACACTAGAGACTGAAAGGTCGAACATGAATCATATAGTAGATATGATCAACATAGAGATGTTCACCATTGATGACTACCCCATCTCACGTGATGATCGGACATGGGTTAGTTGATTTGGATCACGTATCACTTACACGACTTGAGGGATGTCTATTTAAGTGGGAGTTCTTTAGTAATTTGATTAATTGAACTTAATTTATTATGAACTTAGTCCTGATAGTATTTGCAAATCTATGTTGTAGAGCAATAGCTCGAGATGTAGTTCCCCTATTTTTTGATATGTTCTTAGAGAAAAATTAAGTCGAAAGATGATAGTGGCAATGATGCGGACTGGGTCCATGATCTGAGGATTATCCTCATTGCTATAGAGAAGAATTATGTCCTTGATGCACCGCTAGGTGACAGACCTATTGCAGGAGCAGATGCAGACGTTATGAACATTTCACAAGCTCGGTATGATGACTACTTGATAGTTTAGTGCACCATGCTTTATGGCTTAGAACCGGGACTTCAAAATGTTTTAAACACCACGGAGCACCTGAGATGTTCCAAGAGCTGAAATTGGTATTTCAGACTCATGCCCATGTCGGGAGGTATGAGACCTCTGACAAGTACTTTGCCTATAAGATGGAGGAGAATAGCTCAGCCAGTGAGCATGTGCTCAGAATATCTGGGTACTACAGTCGCTTGAATCAAGTGGGAGTTAATCTTCCAGATAAGATAGTGATTGACAGAGTTCTCTAGTCACTATCACCATGCTACTAGAATTTCATGATGAACTATAATATGCAAGGGATGATGAAAACGATTCCCAAGCCCTTCGCGATGCTGAAATCGGCGAAAGTAGAAATCAAGAAAGAGCATCAAGTGTTGATGGTTAATAAGACCACTAGTTTCAAGAAAAAGGGCAAAGGAAATAAAGAGAACTTCAAGAAGAATGGCAAGCAAGTTGCCACTCCCGTGAAGAAGCCCAAAGCTGGACCTAAGCCTGAAACTAAGTGCTTCAACTGCAAAGGGAATGGTCACTAGAAGTGGAACTACCCCGAATACTTGGCGGATAAGAAGGATGGCAAAGTGAACAAAGGTATATTTGATATACATGTTATTGACGTGTACCTTACTAGTATTCGTAGTAGCCCCTGGGTATTTGATACCGGTTCAGTTGCTAAGATTAGTAACTCGAAATAGAAGTTGCGGAATAAACAGAGACTAGTTAAGGGTGAGGTGACGATGTGTGTTGGAAGTGATTCCAAGGTTGATACGACCACCATCGTACACTCCCTCTATCTTCGTGATTAGTATTGAACCTAAATAAATGTTATTTGGTGTTTGCGTTCAGCATGAATATGATTAGATCATGTTTATTGCAAATACGGTTATTCATTTAAGTCAGAGAATAATTGTTGTTCTGTTTACATGAATAAAACCTTCTAAGGTCATACACCTAATATGAATGATTTATTGAATCTCGATCATAGTGATGCACATATTTATAATATTGATGCCAAAAGATGCAAAGTTGATAATGATAGTGCAACATATTTGTGGCAGTGCCGTTTAGGTCATATTGGTGTAAAGTGCATGAAGAAACTCCATGCAGATGGGCTTTTGGAATCACTTGATTATGAATCATTTGATACTTTCGAACCATGCCTCATGGGCAAGATGACTAAAACTCCGTTCTCCAGAACAATCGAGCGAGCTAATGTCTTATTGAAAATAATACATACCGATGTATGCGGTCTGATGAGTATTGAGGCATGCGGCGGGTATCATTATTTTCTAACCTTCACAGATGATTTAAGCAGATATGGGTATATCTACTTAATGAAACACAAGTCTGAAACATTTGAAAAGTTCAAAGAATTTCAGAGTGAAGTGGAGAATCGTCGTAACAAGAAAATAAAGTTTTTATGATCTGATCGCGGAGGCGAATATTTGAGTACGAGTTTGTCCTTCATTTAAAACAATGTGGAATTGTTTCACAACTCACGCCACCTAGAACACCACAGCGTGATGGTGCGTCCGAACGTCGTAATCGTACTTTATTAGATATGGTGTGGTCTATGATGTCTCTTACCGACTTACCACTATCGTTTCGGGGTTATGCATTAGAGACAGCCGCATTCATGTTAAATAGGGCACCATCTAAATCTGTTGAGACGACACCGTATGAAATGTGGTTTGGCAAGAAACAAAATATGTTGTTTCTTAAAGTTTGTGGTTGCGACACTTATGTCAAAAGGATTGAGCCTGATAAGCTCGAACCGAAAGCGGAGAAGTGCGTCTTCATAGGAAACCCTAAGGAAACTATTGGGTACACCTTCTACCACATATCCAAAGGCAAAATCATTGTTGGCTAAGAATGGGTCCTTTCTAGAGAAGGAGTTCCTCTCGAAAGAAGTGAGTGGGAGGAAAGTAGAACTTGATGAGGTAATTGTACCTTCTCTCGAATTGGAAGGTAGCACATCACAGAAAACCATTCCCATGATGCCTAAACCAACTAGAGAGGAAGCTAATGATGATGATCATGAAACTTCATATCAAGTTACTACCGAACTTTGTAGGTTAACCAGGGCACGATCCGCACCAGAGTGGTACGGTAATCATGTCCTGGAAGTCATGTTACTAGACCATGGCGAACCTATGAACTATGAAGAGGTTATGATGAGCCTAGATTCCGACAGATGGCTTGAGGCCATGAAATCTTAGATAGGATCCATATATGAGAACAAAGTGTGGACTTGCCCGATGGTCGGCAAGCCATAGAAAATAAATGGATCTTCAAGAAGAAGACTGACGCTGATGGTAATGTTACTATCTACAAAGCTCGACTTGTCATAAAAGGTTTTTCGACAAGTTCAAGGGGTTGACTACGATGAGACTTTCTCACCCGTAGTGATGCTTAAGTCTGTCCGAATCTTGTTAGCAATTGCTGCATTTTATGACTATAAAATCTGGAAAATGGACGTCAAAACTGCATTTCTTAATGGATTTATTAAGAAGAGTTGTATATGATGCAACCAGAAGGTTTTGTCAATCCTAAAGGTGCTAAAAAAGTGTGCAAGCACCAACGACCCATCTATGGACTGGTGCAAGCATCTCGGAGTTGCAATATACGCTTTGATGAGGCGATCAAAGCATATGGTTATATACAGACTTACAGTGAAGCCTGTATTTACAAGAAAGTGAGTGGGAGCTCTGTAGCATTTTTAATATTATATGAGCATGACATATTGTTGATTAGAAATGATATAGAATTTTGTTGGAAATATGCCCTAGAGGCAATAATAAAATGGTTATTATTATATTTCCTTGTTCATGATGTTTGTCTATTGTTCATGCTATAATTGTATTAATTGGAAACCGTAATACATGTGTGAATACATAGACCACAACATGTCCCTAGTGAGCCTCTAGTTGACTAGCTCGTTGATCAATAGATGGTTATGGTTTCCTGACCATGGACATTGCATGCCATTGATAATGGGATCACATCATTAGGAGAAAGATGTGATGGACAAGACCCAATCCTAAGCATAGCAAAAGATCGTGTAGTTCGTTTGCTAAGAGCTTTTCTAATGTCAAGTATCATTTCCTTAGACCATGAGATTGTGCAACTCCCGGATACCGTAGGAATGCTTTGTGTGAACCAAACGTCACAACGTAACTGGGTGGCTATAAAGGTGCACTACAGGTATCTCCGAAAGTGTCTGTTCGGTTGGCACGAATCAAGACTAGGATTTGTCACTCCGTATGACAGAGACGTATCTCTGGGCCCACTCGGTAATGCATCATCATAATGAGCTCAATGTGACTAAGTAGTTAGTCACGGGATCATGCATTACAGAACGAGTAAAGTGACTTGCCGGTAACAAGATTGAACGAGGTATGGGGATACCGACGATCGAATCTCGTGCAAGTAACATACCGATAGACAAAGGGAATTGTATACGGGATTGATTGAATCCCCGACATCGTGGTTCATCCGATGAGATCATCATGGAACATGTGGGAGCCAATATGGGTATCCAGATCCCGCTATTGGTTATTGGCCGGAGAGGTGTCTTGGTCAAGTCTGCATGGTTCCCGAACCCATAGGGTCTACACACTTAAGGTTCGGTGACGCTAGAGTTGTTATGGGAAATAGTATGTGGTTACCGAAGGTTGTTCGGAGTCCCGGATGAGATCCCGGATGTGGCGAGGAACTCCGGAATGGTTCGGAGGTGAAGATCGATATATTGGACGAAGGGTATTGGAGTCCGGAATCATTCCGGGGGTACCGGGTGACGACCAGCGTGTCCGAAAGGGGTTTCGGAGGCCCCGACAAGCGTTGGGGGGCCTTATGGGCAAAGGGGAGGGGGCACATCAGCCCACTAAGGGGCTGTGCGCCCCTCCCACCCCATCTCACATAACGTGGAGAGGTGGGGGCGCCTCCCCTCGGGCAGCCACCCCTCCCGGCTTGGGGGGCATGTTTCCTAGGGGTGGGGGCGCCCAAACCCATCTAGGGTTTCCCCTGTGGCCGCCGCCCCTCCCCTAGGGCGCCTCCTCCTCCCCCCTTCCCCCTATATATAGTGAGGGAGAGAGAGGGCAGCCGCACCCCTTCCCCTGGTGCTCTCCTCCTCCAACACCTCCTCCTCCTGCATAGTGCTTGGCGAAGCCCTGCCGGAGAACCACGAGCTCCACCACCACCATGCCGTCGTGCTGCCGGAGATTTCCCTCAACTTCTCCTCTCCCCTTGCTAGATCAACAAGGAGGAGACGTCCTCGGGCTGTACGTGTGTTGAACGTGGAGGCGCCCTCCGTTCGGCGCTTGGATCGGATCTACCGCGATTTGAATCGCCGTGAGTACGACTCCATCAACCGCGTTCTTGTAACGCTTCCGCTTAGCGATCTTCAAGGGTATGAAGATGCACTCCCTCTCTCTCGTTTCTAGCATCTCCTGGATTGATCTTGGTGACACGTAGGATTTTTTTTGAATTATTACTACGTTCCCCAACAGTGGCATCATGAGCTAGGTCTATGCGTAGATTCTATGCACGAGTAGAACACAAGTAGTTGTGGGCGTTGGTTTGTTCAATATGCTTACTGTTACTAGTCTTATCTTGATTTCGCAGCATCGTGGGATGAAGCGGCCCGGACCGACCTTACACGTACGCTTACGTGAGACAGGTTCCACCGACTGACATGCACTTGTTGCATAAGGTGGCTAGCGGGTGCCAGTCTCTCCCACTTTAGTCGGATCGGATTCAATGAAAAGGGTCCTTATGAAGGGTAAATAGCAATTGGCATATCACCGTTGTGGCCTTTGCGTAGGTAAGAAACGTTCTTGCTAGAAACCCATATCCGCCACGTAAAACATGCAACAACAATTAGAGGACGTCTAACTTGTTTTTGTAGGGTATGCTATGTGATGTGATATGGCCAAAAGAATGTGATGAATGATATATGTGATGTATGAGATTGATCATGTTCTTGTAATAGGAATCACGACTTGCATGTCGATGAGTATGACAACTGGCAGGAGCCATAGGAGTTGTCTTAATTTATTGTATGACCTGCGTGTAATTACTTTACTCTATTGCTAACCGTTAGCCATAGTAGTAGAAGTAATAGTTGGCGAGACAACTTCATGAAGACACGATGATGGAGATCATGATGATGGAGATCATGGTGTCATGCCGGTGACGAAGGTGATCATGCCTCGCCTCAAAGATGAAGATCAAAGGCGCAAGATGATATTGGCCATATCATGTCACTTTATGATTTGCATGTGATGTTTGTCATGTTTACATCTTATTTGCTTAGAACAACAGTAGCATAAATAAGATGATCCCTCATTAAAAATTTCAAGAAAGTGTTCCCCCTAACTGTGCACCATTGCGAAAGTTTGTTGTTTCGAAGCACCACATGATGATCGGGTGTGATAGATTCTAACGTTCGCATACAACGGGTGTAAGCCAGATTTACACATGCAAAACACTTAGGTTGACTTGACGAGCCTAGCATGTACAGACATGGCCTCGGAACACAAGAGACCGAAAGGTCGAACATGAATCGTATAGTAGATACGATCAACATGAAGATGTTCACCGATGATGACTAGTCCGTCTCACGTGACGAGCGGACACGGCCTAGTTGACTCGGATCATGTATCACTTAGATGACTAGAGGGATGTCTATCTGAGTGGGAGTTCATTAAATAATTTGATTAGATGAACTTAATTATCATGAACGTAGTCAAAAGGTCTTTGCAAATTATGTCGTAGCTCACGCTTTGGTTCTACTGTTTTAGATATGTTCCTAGAGAAAATTTAGTTGAGAGTTGACTGTAGCAATTATGCGGATTGGGTCCGTAAACTGAGGATTGTCCTCATTGCTGCGCAGAAGGATTATGTCCTTAATGCACCGCTCAGTGTGCTGAACCTCGAGCGTCATTTGTGGATGTTGCTAACATCTGACATACACGTTTTGATGACTACGTGATAGTTCAGTGCATAATGCTAAACGGTTTAGAATTGAGGCACCAAAGACGTTTTTGAAACATCGCAGAACATATAGATGTTCCAAGGACTGAAATTGGATTTCAGGCTAGTGCCCACGTCAAGAGGTATGAGACCTCTAACAAGTTTCTTAAGCCTGCAAACCAAGGGAGAAAAGCTCAATCGTTGAGCATGTGCTCAGATTGTCTGAGTACTACAATCGCTTGAATCGAGTGGGAGTTAATCTTCCTGATGAGATAGTGATGGTTTTCAAAAGTCACTGCCACCAAGCAACTAGAGCTTCATGATGAACTATAACATATCAGGGATAGATATGATGATCCTTGAACTATTCGCAATGTTCGACACCGCGAAAGTAGAAATCAAGTAGGAGCATCAATTGTTGATGGTTAGTAAAACCACTAGTTTCAAGTAGGGCAAGGGCAAGAAGGGATACTTCATGAAAAGGCAAATCAGTTGCTGCTCTAGTGAAGAAACCCAAGGTTGAACCCAAACCCGAGAATAAGTGCCTCTGTAATGAGCGGAACGGTCACTGAAGTAGAACTACCCTAGATACTTGGTAGATGAGAAGGCTGGCAAGGTCGACAGAAGTATATTGGATATATATTATATTAATGTGTACTTTACTAGTACTCCTATTAGCACCAGGGTATTAGATACCGGTTCGGTTGCTAAGTGTTAGTAACTAGAAATAAAAGGCTACGGAATAAACGGAGACTAGCCAAAGGTGAGATGACGATATGTGTTGGAAGTGTTTCCAAGGTTGATGTGATCAAACATCTTACGCTCCCTCTACCATTGGGATTGGTGCTAAACCTAAATAATTGTTATTTGGTGTTTGCGTTGAGCATAGACATGATTGGATTATGTTTATCGCAATACAGTTATTCATTTAAGGAGAATAATGGTTACTCTGTTTATTTGAATAATACCTTCAATGGTCTTGCACCTAAAATGAATGGTTTATTAAATCTCGATCGTAGTGGTACACATGTTCATACCAAAAGATATAAGATAGTAATGATAGTACCACATACTTGTGGCACTGCCATTTGAGTCATATTGGTATAAAACGCATGAAGATGCTCCATGTTGATGGATCATTGGACTCACTCGTTTTTGAAAAGATTGAGACATGCGAACCATGTCTATTGGTGTATACGCATGAAGAAACTCCATGCAGATGGACCATTTGGACTCACTTGATTTTGAATCACTTGAGACATGCAAATCATACCACATGGGCAAGATGACTGAAAGGCCTCCTTTTTCAGTGAGATGGAACAAAAGAGCAACTTGTTGGAAGTAATACATTTGATTTGTGCAATCCAATGAGTGCTGAGGCACGCAGTGAATATCGTTATGCTCTTACTTCACAGATGATTTGAGTAGATTCTAAGTATATTTACTTGATGAAACACGAGTCTGAAATATTGAAAGGTTCAAGTAATTTCAGAGTGAAGTTGAAGATCGTCGTGACAAGAGGATAAAATGTCTATGATATGATCATAGAGATAAACATCTGAGTTACGAGTTTGGTACACAATTAAGACCTTGTGGAAATTGTTTCACAACTAATACTGCCTGGAACACCATGGTGTGATGGTGTGTTCGAACATCATAACTGCACCCTATTGGATATGGTGCATACCATGATGTCTCTTATCAAATTACCACTATCGTTTATGGGTTAGGCATTAGAGACAACCGCATTCACTTTAATAGGGCACCACATAATTCCGTTGAGATGACACCGTATGAACTATGGTTTAGAGAAACCTAAGTTTCCGTTTCTTAAAAGTTTGGGGCTGTGACGCTTATGTGAAAAGTTTTGCCTGATAAGCTCGAACCCAAAGCGGATAAATGCATCTACATAGGACACCCAAAACAGTTCGGTATACCTCCTATTTCAGATCCGGAAGCAAAAGCGATTGTTTCTAGAAACGGGCCCTTTCTCGAGGAATGGTTTCTCTTGAAAGAATTGAGTGGGAGGATGGTGGAGACTTGATGAGGTTATTGAACCGTCACTTCAACTAGTGTGTAGCAGGGCACAGGAAGTTGTTCCTATGGCGCCTACACCAATTGAAGTGGAAGCTTATGATAGTGATCATGAAACTTCAGATCAAGTCACTACCAAACCTCATAGGTCGAGAAGGATGCATACTACTTTAGAGTGGTACGTACTCCTGTCTTGGAGATCATGTTGCTAGACAACAATGAACCTACGAGCTATGGAGAAGCGATGGTGGGCCCGGATTCCGACGAATGGCTCGAGGACATAAAATCCGAGAGGATCCATGTATGAAAACAAAGTATAGACTTTGGAAGAACTACTTGATGGTCGTAAGGCTGTTGGGTACAGATGGATTTTAAAAGGAAGACGGACAATGATGGTAAGTATCACCATTAAGAAAGCTCAATTTGTCGTTAAGATGTTTTCCGACAAGTTCAAGGAGTTGACTACGATGAGACTTTCTCACTCATAGCGATGCTAAGAGTCTGTTGGAATTATATTAGCAGTTACTGCATTATTTATGAAATCTTGCAGATAGGATGTCAAAACATTGTTTCCTCGACGATTTTCTTGAGGAAAGGTTGTATGTGATACAACCAGAAGGTTTTGTCGATCCTAAGGATGCTAAAAGGTATGCAAACTCCAGCGGTCCTTCTATGGACTGGAGCAAGCATCTCGGAGTTGGAACATACGCTTTGATGAGGTGATAAAAGCATGTGGGTTTATACAAAGTTTGGAAGAAACTTGTATTTACAAGAAAGTGAGTGAGAGCACTACAACACTTTTGAGAAGTATATGTGGATGACATATTGTTGATCAGAAATGATGTAGAATTTCTGGAAAGCATAAAGTGTTGTTTGAATGGATTTTTTCAAAGGAAGACCTGTGTAAAACTGCTTACATCTTGGGTATCAAGATCTATAGAGATAGATCAAGACGCCTGATAAGACTTTCACAGAGCACATACCTTGACATGATCTTGAAGGAGTTCAAGATGGATCAGTCAAAGAAGGAGTTCTTACCTGAGTTGTAAGGTGTGAAGTTAAGACTTGTAGCTCAACCACGACAGAAGAAAGAGAAAGGACAAAAGTCGTCCCCTATGCCTTAGCCATAGGCTCTATACGACATGCCATGCTGTGTACCGCAACTGATATGTGCTTTGCCACATGTCTGGCAAGGGGGTACGAGAGTGATCCAAGAATAGATCACAGGACAGCGGTCAAGGTTATCCTTAGTAACTAGTGGACTAAGGAATTTTCTCGATTTTGGAGGTGGTAAAAGAGTTCGTCGTAAAGGGTTACGCCGATGAAAACTTTGAGACTAATCTGGATGACTCTGAGTAGTAGACCAGATTTGTTTAGTAGAGTCGTTATTTGGAATAGTTCCAAAGAGCGTGGTAGCTGCATCTAGGAGATGACATAGAGATTTGTAAAGCACACACGGATCTGAAAGATTCAGACCCGTTGACTAATAACCTCTCTCACAAGCGAGATATGATCAAACCCAATGGGTGTTGGATTCATTACAATCACATAGTGATGTGAACTAGATTATTGACTCTAGTGCAAGTGGGAGACTGTTGGAAATATGCTCTAGAGGCAATAATAAAATGGTTATTATTATATTTCCTTGTTCATGATAATTGTCTATTGTTCATGCTATAATTGTATTAACTGGAAACCGTAATACATGTGTGAATACATAGACCACAACATGTCCCTAGTGAGCCTCTAGTTGACTAGCTCGTTGATCAATAGATGGTTATGGTTTCCTGCCCATGGACATTGGATGTCATTTATTACGGGATCACATCATTAGGACAAAGATGTGATGGATAAGACCCAATCCTAAGCATAGCACAAGATCGTGTAGTTCGTTTGCTAAAAGCTTTTCTAATGTCAAGTATCATTTCCTTAGACCATGAGATTGTGCAACTCCCGGATACCGTAGGAATGCTTTGGGTGAACCAAACGTCACAACGTAACTGGGTGGCTATAAAGGTGCACTACAGGTATCTCCGAAAGTGTCTGTTGGGTTGGCACGAATCAAGACTGGGATTTGTCACTCCGTATGACGGAGAGGTATCTCTGGGCCCACTTGGTAATGCATCATCATAATGAGCTCAATGTGAATAAGTAGTTAGTCACGGGATCATGCATTACGGAACGAGTAAACTGACTTGCCGGTAACAAGATTGAACGAGGTATGGGGATACCGACGATCGAATCTCGGGCAAGTAACATACCGATAGACAAAGGGAATCGTATACGGGATTGATTGAATCCCCGACATCGTGGTTCATCCGATGAGATCATCGTGGAACATGTGGGAGCCAATATGGACATCCAGATCCTGCTATTGGTTATTGGCCGGAGAGGTGTCTCGGTCATGTCTGCATTGTTCCCGAACCCGTAGGGTCTACACACTTAAGGTTCGGTGACGCTAGAGTTGTTATGGGAAATAGTATGTGGTTACCGAAGGATTTTCAGAGTCCCGGATGAGATCCCGGACGTGACAAGGAACTCCGGAATGGTCCGGAGGTGAAGATCGATATATTGGACGAAGGGTATTGGAGTCCGGAATCGTTCCGGGGGTACCGGGTGACGACCAGCGTGTCCGAAAGGGGTTTCGGAGGCCCCGGCAAGCGTTGGGGGGCCTTATTGGCCAAGGGGAGGGGGCACATCAGCCCAGTAAGGGGATGTGCGCCCCTCCCACCGCATCTCACGTAACGTGGAGAGGTGGGGGCGCCTCCCCTAGGGCAGCCACCCCTCCCGGCTTGGGGGGCAAGTTTCCTAGGGGTGGGGGCGCCCAAACCCATCTAGGGTTTCCCCTGTGGCCGCCGCCCCTCCCCTAGGGCGCCTCCTCGTGCCCCCTTCCCCCTATATATAGTGAGGGAGAGAGAGGGCAGCCGCACCCCTTCCCCTGGCGCAGCCCTCTCCTCCTCCAAGACCTCCTCCTCCTGCATAGTGCTTGGCGAAGCCCTGCCGGAGAACCACGAGCTCCACCACCACCACGCCGTCGTGCTGCCGGAGCTTTCCCTCAACTTATCCTCTCCCCTTGCTGGGTCAAGAAGGAGGATACGTCCTCGGGCTATACGTGTGTTGAACATGGAGGCGCCGTCCGTTCGGCCCTTGGATCGGATCTACCGCGATTTGAATCGCCACGAGTACGAATCCATCAACCGCATTCTTGTAACGCTTCCGCTTAGCAATCTTCAAGGGTATGAAGATGCACTCCCTCTCTCTCATTGCTAGCATCTCCTTGATTGATCTTGGTGACACGTAGGAATTTTTTTGAAATATTACTACGTTCCCCAACAAATTTCTGGATAGCATAAAAGGATACTTGAATAAGAATTTTTCAATGAAAAACCTCGGTGAAGCTGCTTACATATTGATCATCAAGATCTATAGAGATAGATCAAGACGCTTGATAAAACTTTCAATGAGTACATACCTTGAGAAGATTTTGAAGGAGTTCAAAATGGATCAGTCAAAGAAGTAGTTCTTGCTTGTATTGCAAGGTGTGAAGTTGAGTAAGACGCAAAGCCTGACAACGGCAGAAGATAGAGAGAGAATGAAAGTCATTCCCTATGCCTTAGCTATAGGTTCTATAAAGTATGCCATGCTGTGTACCAGACCTGTTCTGTGCCTTGCCATGAGTTTGGCAAGGGGGTACAATAGTGATCCATGAGTGGATCACTGGATAGCGTTCAAAATTATCATTAGTTACTTAAGAGGACTAAGGAAATATTTCTCGGTTATGGAGGTGATAAAGAGTTCGTCCTAAAGGGTTACGACAATGCAAGCTTTGACACCAATTCAGATCACTTAGAGTCTCAATCTGGATACATAGTGGGAGCACTTAGCTAGAGTGGCACCAGCAGAGCATTGTAGACATAGAAATTTGCAAATATCCATACGGATCTGAATGTGACAGACCCGTTGACTAAACTTCTCTCACAAGCAACACATGATCACACCTTAGTACTCTTTGGGTGTTAATCACATGGCGATGTGAACTAGATTATTGACTCTAGTAAACCCTTTGGGTGTTGGTCACATGGCGATGCGAACTATGGGTGTTAATCACATGACGATGTGAACTATTGGTTTTAAATCACATGGCGATGTGAACTAGATTATTGACTCTAGTGCAAGTGGGAGACTGATGGAAATATGCCATAGAGGCAATAATAAAGTTGTTATTTTATATATCCTTATTCATGATAAATGTTTATTATTCATGCTAGAATTGTATTGATCGGAAACTTAAATACATGTGTGAATACAAAAACAAATACCGTGTCCCTAGTAAGCCTCTACTAGACTAGCTCGTTGATCAAAGATGGTTAAGGTTTCCTAACCATAGACATGTGTTGTCATTTGATAACGGGATCACATCATTAGGAGAATGATGTCATGGACAAGACCCACCCGTTAACTTAGCATAATGATCGTTCAGTTTTATTGCTATTGCTTTCGTCATGTCAAATACATATGCCTTTGACTATGAGATTATGCAACTCCCGGATACCGGAGGAATGCCTTGTGTGCTATCAAACATCACAACGTAACTGGGTGATTATAAAGATGCTCTACAGGTATCTCCGAAGGTGTTTGTTGAGTTGGCATAGATCGAGATTAGGAATTGTCACTCCGAGTATCGTAGAGGTATCTCTAGGCCCTCTCCGTAATACACATCATAAGCTTGCAAGCAAACGACTAAGGAGTTAGTCACGAGGTGATGTATTATGGAACGAGTAAGGAGACTTGCCGGTAACGAGATTGAACTAGGTATGAAGATACCGACGATTGAATTTCGGGCAAGTAACATACCAATGGACAAAGGGAATTATGTATGTTGTCATAACGATTCGACCGATAAAGATCTTCTTAGAATATGTAGGAGCCAATATGGGCATCCAGGTTCCGCTATTGGTTATTGACTGGAGAGGTGTCTCAGTCATGTCTACATAGTTCTCGAACCCATAGGGTCCGCACGCTTAACGTTTGATGACGATATACACTACAAAAAAAGACACTTCCATGGTGATACGTGTTTGTCAAGTAGGTCGCGTTTTTTGTCATGCATGTACATCCATGACGATTTTATGACAGAATCAAGATAGTCATACATGTGCTATCGTAGAAGTGTTCCATGACATTACCAAAATTATCATCACGGAAGTGTCCACTTCCATGACGATAAATCGCGCGTCACAGAAGTGCTTTCGTCAAGGGTGACCGACACGTGGCATCCACCGTAACGGAACGCCGTTAAGCTATCGGGTCCGGTTTTGGATCCGATAACCCGTTAACAGCCCGGACCAATGGGGATTTTCCACGTGTAAAATCATCATTGGCCGCAGGAAACACGTGTTGCCTCACCGTTGGGACAGATGTCATCCACTCATTGGACAGGAGGCGCCTATGAGAGGTCGACACGGGGCACGGCCCAATAGTGGCCCATTCCGGTGAAAAAGGCCGGCCCAGTAAAAATTAGCAGGCTGGCCCATATAAGGCCTACTTGTGTCAGGTCCATTTAAGCCCACGGCCCATACGAGATGTGCCAATTCGGCCCGTCAACGGCCCGTTAAAGATTTGACACCATTGCAGCCCTTCGTCAGTTCGAGCCCGTTAACAACCCGCTATATATTTGGGCTCAATATCGGCCCGATAAGATTTGGCCTGTTAACGGCCCATTCAATGGATGGGCAAATTTTCAGGATGTACATCTTTCGGCCTTTTAGCGACCCATTTAAATGTTGGGCTAATTTCTGGCCCGGTGTGTCTTTCAGCCTGTTGACGGCCCATAAAGCTGATGGGCCATTTGTAGTTGGACCTGAGTTTCGGCCTTTTAGCGGCCCATTTAAGTGTTGGGCCATTTTCCGGCCCGGTGTCACTTTCAGCCTGTTGACGGCCCATAAATCAGTTGGGCCATTTGTAGTCGGACCTGAGTTTTGGCCTTTTAGTGACCCATTTAAGTGTTGGGCCAATTCCCGGCCCTATGTGCCTTTCGGCCTGTTAACGGACCATAAATGAGTTGGCCATTTGTAGTCGGACCTTAGTTTTGGCCTTTTAACGGCCCATGCCCTTCATGGTCCAATACCAGCCCGGTTTCTCTTTCGGCTTGCTAAAGGCCCACAACACAGTTGGGCCATTTACAATACGACCTGACTTTCAGCCTCTTAGCGGCCCATGCTCTTCATGGTCCAGTACAAGCCCGCTGTCTCTTTCGGCCTGCTAAAGGCCTACAGTATAGTTGGGCCATATGTAACCCAAACTTAGTAACGGCCTATTAATGGCCCGTGAAATAAATTGGGCCCACCTGTTGCCCGCTTTGATGTCGGCTTGTTAACGACCCGGGAGGTAAGAGGGCCAACCATTAACTTTCGGCCTAGTAACGGCCCATTAACTTAATGGGCCCACTAAAGTTCGTACATGTCTTTAGGCTAAATTAGATAATTTGAGCCCATTACGACGAGCAATTATGCACAGGACCAAAATTGATCAAGCAAAGGTACGGCATACAGGGAATAACGTTGCACATCCAGCATATTACAGGAAATTACATCCACTGGGTAATCAAAGATTGATGCCAGTGCAAATAAATGAGAAGAACCTAACCATCTACAACGTCACAATCTGCAACCTCAGCACAGATGACGCCCATAAGCATGTTGGCAAGTTCTTGCTGCTTTGCTACACTGTCTCTGAAAACATTGATCAGTTGTTGTGTCGCACGACTCTGCACCTCTGATTCATCCACCATTTCCATCATTGCTTTAGCCATTAATTGGTTCACAAACATACATTTATTCCGTTGCATTCGAGACAGAGGATAATGAACAGATTCAGATGGCGATTTTGGCAGGCTTGTATTATTGATAGTGGAGAGTGTCTCGACCACTGCATCATAACATAAATTAGGACGGGAACCAAACAGATTAATCATGAGTTATTGCCATATTACCTGGCCTAGATTTACTGGAAAGAAACAATGGGGTTGCCTTGCTGTTTTCAGAGTTTGTCTTCTTATCTTCAGCAGCCTGCACAAAATTAACACACTAGCATTGCTATCATTGGCCAAGTCAGATAATAGGAAAGCAACATTGACGCAATGAACGTTTGGGCAACTAGACTACACCAAATTAACACAATATGGCACAGCTATCATGAGCCAGGTAAGGTAATACGAAAGCAACATTGACACAATGAATGAATGGGCAACCAGAGAAGCACTACAATTCAGTAATGTGCGTGATATGAGATAGTACACTCATGCAGCTCAGTATGCAAAACTACCAGGCAGTTTTCCTTGCAAAAATCAACATTGGCGCCTTTAACATTTTGCTACAACTAATTTTAGATCAGATAAAGGTTAGATTCACGTCGATTAACAAAATACATGCTGATGTAAAAATATAGTGATATACAACAGGTACTTACATCAGCATTGGAGGACAGAGAATTCCCGCAAGATATTTTCCTTGAATACGATCCCAATGGAGGAAGTCTTCTATCGTTTAACCTTATTTTCTAAAAGAGAGATGGGTAAGAAACATGTAGAAAATATGATCAGAATGCTATAAATTTTCATGATGCGAGGATACGCACACGCTTCTTAGAATGGAGTTGACATTCTTTTGCTGGACTGGAGCGGACTAGTTCTTTGGCCACTTGAATCTGCTTATTATCAGTGGGAGTTGGGTTTCTCTTTGCTGGAGCAGTATCTATGAAAAATGGAGTTGGTTTATTATCTCCTGGCGTTTGGATCTTTTGCAAAGACCTGGTTTGTAACCCTTCAGATTCTAACATAGCCGTCTTCCCCTTGCATGCCTTATATAGAAGAATGGTGATTCAGTTGTAAAACATGCTACAGCAGAGATGGAATAGGTACTGAAGAATAGAAAGGCATGACATATTGACGTGTATTCCCTCCATCCGGAAATAAATGGATGGGTCTACGCGTATTTCAGTTCTAGATACATCCAGTTTAATCCATTTCTGCGACATGTAATCCGGACGGAGGGAGTATGATGTAAGAGCTAGGGATACGACAGGACAACACAGTAAAAAAAACACTGAAAAACCCACTGCAGAACCAAAGTATTCAAACCCACTGATATGAGATAGTACACTCATGCAGCTCAGGATGCAAAACTTCCAGGAAGTTTTCCTTACAAAAATCAACATTGTGGCCTTTAATCATACATTTTGCTATAACTAAATTTAGATCAGATAAAGGTTGGATTCATGCCGATTAACAAAATACATGCTGATGTAAATATATAGTGATATACAACAGGTACTTACATCTACATTGGAGCACAGAGAATTCCTGCAAGAATCTTTCCTCATAAACGATACCATTGCAGAAATTCTTCTATCTGTTAAGCTTATTTTCTAAAAGAGAGATGGGTAAGAAACATGTAGAAAATATGATCAGCATGCTATAAAATTTCATGATGCAACGATACGCACACGCTTCTTAGAATGGAGTTGACATATTTTTGCTGGACTGGAGCGGACTAGTTCTTTGGCCACTGGAATCTGCTTATTATCAGTAGGAGTTGGGTTTCTCTATGCTGGAGCAGTATCTATAAAAACTGGAGTTGGTTTATTATCTCCTGGCGTTTGGATGTTTTGCAAAGGCCTTGTTTGTAACCCTTCAGATTCTAACATAGTCGTCTTCCCCTTGCATGCCTTGTATAGAAGAATGGTGCTTTAATTATAAAACATGCAACAACAGAGAGATGGAATAGGTACTGAAGAATAGAAAGGCATGACATATTGACATGTATTCCCTCCATCCGGAAAAGAATGGATGGGTCTAGGCGTATTTCAGTTCTAGATACATCCTTTTTTATCCATTTCGGCAACATGTAATCCGGACGGAGGGAGTATGGTGTAAGAGCTAGGGATACGACAGGACAACACAGCAAAAAAAACACTAGTTGAATGTAAAACTGTATGCTAGCGGAATACGTACAGAAATAACTAAGCCAACATACACGTGTATGATTGGGAAACTAAGATGGCATTGCAACAGAGCACTAGAACATCACTTCAATGTAAAAAAACATGGTATGGTAGACAGATGAAGTACATACTGATGAATAACAATGCATAAGATATTCAGAAGCATGATGTCCAAATTAAGCAGATGGCATTGCGATAGAGTAGAATGACAGTACTTGAATTTGAAAACATGTTATCATGAATGGAATAGGTACTGAAAAACAGGAGGGCATGACATATTTACATGCATGATCAGCATGCTAAGCACATGGCATTGCAACAGAGTAGATACACTCCAGGACATTATATGCATGTTGTACCCATATCACAGGCCAAGTTAGAGCAAGGACCTTGTGGGGTGAAGAGGATTCATCATCTTTCTGCAAGTCTTCTGAAGAACTGCCTTTACATGTTCCATCATATTGGGTATCATTGACATCAAGTTTTTTGGCCTTTACATTGCTCCGTGAGGTTCTTGTGGATATATCAGTGTGTGCAATTATATCTGACATGCATGGAAGACAACTAGTAGTTAGATTTATGTAATGAGTGCCTGTAGGAGACGACATAAATAGTAGGACTGGGGTTAACTAGCATCAACAGGTCTCATAAACTATAGGGAGAACACAGATGAAAGCTACAGAATATGTATCGTTTGTACTCGAGATTAACTAGATGGCACACAAAAGTATTAAAGAACAACATAGGTAATACTAGAAGTGGTATAATACTATAATCACCAGCCTGTGGGATAGCATTGGCTGATGGATGATAACTATGGAACAGCGTTACCTAAAGAACAAGTATCTTAGCTGAACTATGGAACATCGTTAACTCCTGAACAAGACCCGTAAGAGATCAGCATGAATATACAGTGAAATGTGATGATCTATTTTCCATGCTTAGATGAATAACAAAGCCATAAATGTTGCACACAAGTAAGATGAGGGTACAACCTATCTGGCTGCCATCCATAGGAGTGAGCATCATGTGCTGACTTGTCAATGGCCCTGCAGTTGTTGTGGCTGTCCATGTCGGGCACGCGCATTCGATGCAGGGAACTGTTGAGTGGGGACTATAGCTCCCTTCTGGTGTATGCTTCCCTTGTCGGAGCAGCTGCGGTGAGTCAGAAGACGGTGTGTCTGAAGATGCAGATAACGCATAATGTTAAGAACGACATATCTCTTTGATCTGAAGAAATACACTAAGAGATCAACAGCAAGGTACGAGAGTGGTCACACGTCTGTTGACTGAAGACTAAATTGGGGTCACACGATTTTATTTTATTTTGGTACTGTCCGATCTACGCCGGATGGCTTGATGGCCGTCTTGTGCCTCCCGCCTAACACTGTTCGGAATCTTCCCCGAAGAGCCAGCGACCAACGGCAGAGCAGCCTGCCTCCGCCGTCCGTGGCCCCGGCCAAAACCCCGCTCCCCGCCCCACCGCACTGCCGTGGTTGCGCCGCCCCCGGGCCAATCCACAAAGACTCCCCGTCATCCAGATCCGGCGGCGGCAGTACCTTCAACCCACGCAACTCTAAAAGATAGCCATCTAAGCGCTGCTTCCGCGGCGAACTTGCGGCCCCGCACCCTTACGTTAGACACCAGCCAACCGGCAGCCTAGGAGCTCCGCCGCCTCGAGGGGTGCTGCTTCCCATTGGGAATCGATTGGCCCAGAATAAAAATTCAGACAACTGATGCCTAAATAAAGTGATTTGAGATGAGGGTGCGACCTATCTGGCGGCATGGTGAAGTAGGCAGGTCCAGCTGCCGAGTCGGTGAGGCCGGCGCGGTTGCGGTGGCGACCGGCGGCAGGGAAAGAGCAATGTCGCGACGGTCGACGGCTACGGGGAAGCAGCGCCAGGACTCTGGACGGATCCGAAGTTGGAGCCGCTCCGGCGCCGTCAACAACGGCGGGGGTGAATCGGCTCCGGTACGGTTCACGCAACCGTCATCGAGGCAGCACCAGCAGCACGGAGTAAGAGGCACATGGCCTAGTGCATGACGGCAAATGGACAGCGTCTCCGGCATTAGGGAGGAGGGCGGCTGTGAAATTGGTGCGGTGGGGGCGCCATGGAGGTGGGGCTGAGGTTTCGCGGCTCGGGAGAAGGGAGCTTCCCGGGGAGAAGGTGATTTGGCGCCCACGAGGTA